>NW_026733707.1:0-29406 GCF_028476545.2 Physella acuta | reverse complement strand
CCCCCCCCCATTTACCTCCTTTCTTGACGCCCTGGCCCTCACCTACATAAATACTGGAGTAGAACATTATCCCACGGTCGATTACATATTGAACTTAAACTCAGAGGCGTAGCTAGGGGAGGGCGGGTGGTGAGGATTAAATTCAATCACAAGAACAAAACTTAACCCTAATCGGTAAAGTAATGTAAGAGATAAGAGGTGTTCTATGGGGAACAAGTTTAATATACTCTATTCTTATTTATGTCAATGTATATAATATATATATTATAAATATTATATACTATATATATATATATCTATATATATATATATATATTAATATATATATATACCATCTAAATGTAAATGTGCCTTTAGCATAACCCTGACCCTGTCATATCTAACTTGACCCAATACCAATGAACGAAAACATTTTTCTTAACCACCCACACACCCCCCCCCCCCTATTCGCCTTCAGCACGAGCCCATAATTAAAGACATGCCCACGTACCTTCTGATTACTGATTCCCCTATTTTATTACAGCGCAATGTGACAGAAGCGGCGGACTTGTTGAAGCAAACATTGCGTGAACAGCCGTCCTACACGGTTAGTCCTGAAACGGTGTGTTAAGGGAAATAACAATGTCATGTTTACATATCCAGAGTTATTGTTCTTTTCTGAAGAACTTGGTCAGGTCTGACTAAGCTGTTTCTTTTTGGCTCTTTTTGGAGTGTATATCTGGATTTATGAACTAATATATAGATCTATATAGATCATGATATATTATATATATATATATACTATATATATATATATATATATATATATATATATATATATATATATATATACCATAATAAAATATATATCTACACTATATTTTGATATAATGAAAGTTTAAGTTTTAGTTCATTCAATATATACTAGATTTTCTTAGGTTTTCCAAAACAAAAAGTATGCCTAATATCTTACCCTTTTCCATAAACACTTAAATGTTACCGGCCTATACAAAATTGTACACTATGGCTATCTTAACACTAACATTTTAAACGTAAAATTGATATCTAATCATTAAAAAACCAAGAGATCTACACTATATTTTGATATAATGAAAATTTTAGTTTTAGTTAATTCAATATATACTAGATTTTCTTAGGTTTTCCAAAACAAAAAGTATGCCTAAAATCTTACCCTTTTCCATAAACACTTAAATGTTACTGGCCTATAAAAAATTTTACACTATGTCTTAACACTAACATTTTAAACGTAAAATTGATATCTAATCATTAAAAAACCAAGAGATATTCCTTTTTCCCCCACTTAAACGAGTATCTGTTTTAATAAATAGCGGTGGAATGGCAAGAGGTCAGAGATGGATTGGGGGGGGGGGGGGGGGGGGGTTAGGGCGCACGAGTGCGCTACCGAAAGTCCCAAGTTCAGATCCTGAATCCAAATAAGCAAAACTTCTCTCGGACCATACAACCTCGATATGTGAATAAATTAAGTTAGGGAAAGCCGAAGTGACATAGCATATAACTTATCACTATACCCTTTTGTAAGGGCTGATAAAGGTTTACAATAGTGATAAACCTACTTTTTTTTTCTGAGATGCGCTTCCATTCACTAAAAATTGACTAAAATTGAAAAATGTCACACTTCCGAAATATTGATCTAGGATTAGGGGTCGGCGTGGTCGAGTTGGTAGAGCTCGGACAGATGAGGCTTGATAGCTGGGAGGAACAGCAACTCTCCTAGGAGAGACAACTCCAACATTAAACAACTGCTACCTTGTAGTAAGGCTATGTAAGCAAATGCAAAAAGAAAAGCAGGCTGAAATCGGAGTCAACGGCTTAAATTGCGCATAACCAAATGACACGTACACTTGTGTTGGAGGGAATCCCTTCCAAAATTAAAATTAAGAACGAAGAAGAAAGAAATTCTAGGATAAAGTAAAAAGTTTCCCTTTCAAACCTGACGGTCTATGGGGTAAGTGAAGTAGAGTTCACTTGTTTCTGTGACCTCGGCATATGAAGAGATAGTGTGGTCAGCACTATGCCCAGCCGCCTTTAGTTTCCCCTAACCTGAGTTAGGTACCCATCTGAGTTGGGTGGACTCAGGAACGGTCTACTGACTTGAACCCGGATTCGAACTCGAGACTTACGGTTAGCAGTCCAGCTCTCTACCGCTAGACGACTCCGTCCCACAAATTCTAGGATACTAGATCTGTAATGCATGATGAATGCCACTGTTGATGTCTTAAGTTTCTATATCATAAAAAAAAGTTTGTTTTAAAATGTAGCCAACCAGACGCCTTGTCTGAGGTTGGGACTGTTTGTGTTGTTTCAGCTGAAGATGCGAGTTCAGACTGTCATCAACAGTTTACTGGACGCTCAAGAAGTAATCGAAGCTTCATCGACGTTTATGTTTAAAAGGGTATGTGCCTGTTATAGAGCCTATAGGGCTGGTAAGTAGGTCACCAACCAGAGGCGTAGCGAGGGGGGAGGGGGAACATATGTCCCCGGGCGCCGACCTAAGGGGGGCGCCAAATTGAAAGTTTGAGTGGGGGGGGGGGGTGTAAATGAAAAGTTCGAGGGGGGGGTGCAAATCGAAAGTTTGAGGGGGGGGGGGGTGCAAATCGAAAGTTTGTCCCCTGGTTGCTACGCCTCTGTCACCAACCAGTTCTATGGCTCATGTAGGTTTTATTGAGCCGTAGAACTGGTTGGTGACCTACTTACCAGCCCTATTGGGTTTACTAATGTTTAGCGCATGTAATTGTTATAGTAGGCCTATCTAGTTTTTAGAGTATCTAATTTAAAAGTATCTAAAGTATTTAAGGGGGCAGTATCACCCAGACTAAGGGAGGAAAACAAAAATATTCACCAAAAAAAAACTATTCGACATACACATGTCAAAATTGTACAGCAGTAGTAACGGTTCTTCTGCTATAATACAGTATATAAATTGTAGGGTATATGTATAGCAACATATTTGCAAAAAATTATTTTGTTCATATTTTATTACATTTTGAATTTTTTTGTAAACAATTTTCCGAAACCATAAGTAAAGTACTTAAAATTTGCTATAAACCTTCCTTGCGTTAATGGCTATCGTCTGAACTAAAATCATAGGATTCTAATGAGGGATAAATTTTTTAGAAAATTTCTAAGTTCAATTTTTTTTGTCTGACTTTGAAAAATTCTAAAAATTTCAAAATTTGTGACAATGGATATCTTCTAGTTCCAGCGATAGGCTATCCTGTAATGCATCTCCCAGTGTATTTTCAGCAGGAAGGGCCTAAATGTTGGAAAACCGCAGCCACAAATTACTTAGTGAAAAATTTTTGGTTATATTATTTTTAAAAAATGTTTGCATCATACGTTAACTTTCTTTTATGTGCTGTTTTATAGCTCCTTATTAATTACTATTATGGTAAAAAAATTATGTGTGTATGTGTAATAGTTTTTTTTTGGCAAATTTTTTTGTCAATTTTCAAATGTCTGGGTGATACTGCCCCCTTAAAGATAATCTAATGTTCATAGCATTTAAATTTAGAGCTCTAATGTTGATAGCATCTAGTGTTTAGAGCATCTTTTGAAAAGTAATTTTTGTAAATATATCAAATGTCAAACATAAAGACTAAAGAAAACATGTGTTTGCACGACTGCACGTACTTGTATATAGAAATAGCTGAATCAGCTACATTTGATACTGGTATAAAGTTTCATCTAATAACGTTACAAAGCTTGCTGCTAAAGGACAAATACGACTAAAGAAAAATATTCATTTTTTTAAAGTCAGCAAAGTAACTATAGAGCATTAAATTTTAGTGCAAAGGGTTGATCAAAAAGGGACATGACGATATGCTGGGTCAAGGAGGGGGGGGGGGGAGTGGTAAGATGTATAGCAGTGGCTATTTTGTTTTTCTTAGCCGTGTTATTTCTTTTTTATTCAAAACTTAGTTATTTTAGGATAGGATTGGAATTTTTTTTTTTTTTTTTTAGTGGATGCTTATGTAAAAATGTGAATAAATTCTTCTATTTTACTGATTTATAAAGTAATTAACATAATGAATAATGAAAAACACATTAACAGGAGGCTGATGTTTACAAAAAAAGATTTACAGATACACTGGACGCCTTTGTTACGCGTTTCAAGCAAGAAGTAAGATGTAATGAGCATGGCTTTAAATTTATGTTTTAGACAAGAAAAAATGCTAAGATACATCATACAAGACTTTCATACACATTTCTTTACACCACCATAATTTTCTGAAACAACCCTATATATCTTGAAATGATTATTTTTTTTAGGCAATGTTGCGTTTACTGTGAATATCACACTCGTTATCTTAAAGTGTGAATTTGTGTTACTACAGTTTCTGCTATTTTGCTTGACAATCTAATAATTGAATCACATTAGCTAAACATTTAAAAAATGTTTCTGAAGAGTAATTTTCCATCTTCGGTATTAAGTGTTTTATAGCGTAATTTTTTGAAGTATGGCTAGTACAGATAGAAAGACTAACAATCCTTTATTATTTGTCTTATATTGGCAAAATAGCTGCAATTTCGAATACCTTTTTTAAAAAAACAATGTTAAACAATAATTTCCAATGGTAATACACACGTTTTGTTTAACAATGCTTTCCTTCTCACTGTAAAATTATTTTTTACTTGTGTTAAATAAGTGGGAACGGGGATTCCTTAAATATGTATTGATACTGAGTTGGCAGTCTATTCAAATCAGAGGCGTAGCGATGGGGGGGGGGGAGGGGGACATATGTCCCAGGGCGCCGACCTTAGGGGGGCGCCAAAATGGGTTGTAAAAACAAATTAAAATGTCATCTGAGCTGCATTTTTGCAGTTTGAGGGGGAGGGTGCAAATCGAAAGTTTGAGGGGGGGGGGTGCAAATCGAAAAGTTGACGGGGGGGGGGTGCAAATTGAAGGGAAGGGTCGCTACGCCTCTGATTCAAATGTTATATAAAATGACATATTTAGTTAACCTGTGGCAATTTATAGGATAAACAATCACAAAGTATAAATTCATTATTGATAATTAAATTTTACCAACCAGCTGCCAATGTAAATCTACGTAAAACTGATTGAAACCAGGGGAAAAAGTAGGCTGGATTTGAATGTGTTATCTTAATACACACGAGAATGTACACTTGACTGATAATTTCCTCTGTTATAGGTTGACTAAGACTTAAGTTTTTTTAGGGTGGTGTTTTATTTTCAAATGTTAATTAATTCATACATTTTAAATTGTAATTTCAGTTCGAAAACGAGATTGGCAAGTGCAAGCCTATAACAAATCTTTACAATAATGTAGTCCTGCACGGGATGTGTCGAACTCTCAGAGCTGTGGTAACTAAGACATTTTGGATTGACGCTATTCAGTATATTTAGCGATCTGGCACAGTCAAATATAGGGTCAGGCACATATAGAGGTTCAGGCACATATAGAGGATCAGGCACATATAGAGGGTCAGGCACATATCAGGCACATATAGAGGATCAGGCACATATAGAGGGTCAGGCACATATAGAGGGTCAGGCACATATATAGGATCAGGCACATATGTGAGCGGCTGGAGTGTGTTTCTGTTATTATAATTATTTGTAACTAAAAAGGTGAATGTCACTTTTTATGTTCCTTTGAGGATTGTTGTGGTTTTTAGTTAAGTAGTCCGCTATTATGGCGCTGATATGATTTTTATTTTAAAATGATTGCTAGCCTGGTTATTGTGTCTTGCTTATATTTTGATGTTATTATTTATGCAAACTTTGTTTTGGAGTGTGGCTCCACTTTGCTTTATATCCTGAATGTAAGTTATTGTTGTATTAGGGACTATTTTCTTGTGCGTAGCTTTGGTTTCTTTGTTCGTAGTATTGGTTTCTTTGTTCGTGAATGTGGTGTGTCGACAGGGAGGGACATTCGGCTGGAATGTCGAGGCCTGTGTGTTGAAGAGTTTCTGTGTCACGTTTATGTGGTGACAGTGGTCCGAAATTGGGTGTTTTGTTTCGTTGAGTTCTGTTTGTTTTGTATGTCTTGAGTGTTTTATTTTGTCTAGATCTAGATTCTGTTTTTTTTTATAATAACTTTTGGTTCCATATTTATTATTTTGTTAAATAAATTTTATTATATTGTTTAAGTTTTTTTGTTTTATTTTAGTAGTTTTTTTATTTTAGACTAAGGTTAGGTTATTAACCAGTCTGGGTTTAGCCGGGCTTGCACTGACCGGACAGTAGTTAGTTAGATAAGCCTAGGGTAGGATAGATTGTAAGGTATCCCCCCCCTAGCAGGGCTTACAAATTGGTAGCACGAGTGGGGTCAGTGCTTTAGTCTAGTTAAATTTTTGTTTTTCTGTTAGGACTAGGTTAGTTTAGATAATTTTTTTCTTGATAGGCCCTTTATGGAACCATTTGTGTTTAGTTTTTGTTTAGTGTAGGAACCGTTTGTTGTTTAAAACACCCAATTCGGACGAGATGGCGGAGGTGGCACCAACCATCATCATCGTCCCACCCAGGGAGATCCTCATCAGGAAGTTTCATGGGGACAGCCATGGCTATGAGGTGGACCGGTTCATCAAAGAGGTCCAGTCCCTCTGGAGGGCCAGGGGAAACCTCTCCGTAGAAGAGAGGAAGGACCTCCTCTGGCAGTACCTGGGGGAAGCGGTGAGAGAGGAGCTGAGCTGCAGGGGTGATGACCTGCAGCATGACCCAGAAGCCACCCTCAGGCTCCTCAGAGAGGTGTACGGCGAGAAGAGGAGAGTACCGCAGCTCATGGCCCAGTTCCAGATGGTTTTACAGGGCCAACACGAGTCGGTGAGGGCCTACTCGCACCGACTGCACAGGGCCTTCAAGACCCTGGTTACGAGGCAGAGTGCCCTGCAGGTCCCACAGACTGATGCAGGGTTTCTTCGAGACCAGTTTGTGGAAAACCTGAGCCAGGCCACAGTCAGACGCCATCTGCACGAGCTGATTTTCCGGGACCCCAAGATCCCCTTCCTGGCCATACGTGATGCGGCCATTCGATGGTCTGGAGACGAGGACCCTCTTGCTGAACCTGCCTACGTGGCAGCAATAAGTGCCAGGCCCATTGAAAAATGTTCGTTCAGGTCCAAGCTGGAGGACAAAGTCAACAGGCTCACAGAGCAGCTTGCTGCTCTGCTGAAGCACTTTACGCGGGACACCAAATTGTCCAATGTGCGCCAAGCGCCTCGCAAGCGCACGGAGGTCCAATCAAAGGGCTGCTATAACTGTCACCAGAGGGGTCACCTCGCCCGTCATTGCCATATGGCAAAGAAATATGTGCCCAAAGGGAATCAAGTGACACCGAAGGTATGGCGAGGGGACAAGGTCCTCCGCCCCCGCGAAAGGACTCTGGTGCCTGCCAAGGGTGTACCAACCATTCAGGCGACGGAAGGAGACCCCAGAATGAAGGACGACAAAGTGGTACAGCCATTAGACCAACCTTTTCACCCAGATCCGTCAGTGGTATCAGGCCCAACATCCTGCCTACGCGCCAGCATAACCAGTGTAAAGGTGGACCAATCTGAGGAACTAGAGGCAATGGTTCCACCTAACCCATCCTTAATTAAGGCACCAGGTGGTGGTTCTGGGGCATGCCCTCAGACGGAGTCAAGCAAGAAGGACAAACTGGTCAAAAAGGCACCTGTAGCTGAACTGGCCATAGGCGACCTGGTCCTTCTGAGACAACCCCCACTAGGCAGACGCAAAATGGCAGACCTGGACGGCCCGACAGTTTATGTCGTGGTCGAATTACCTCCGATCACCGGCGGGTGTTACGCCATTAAAAAGAAAGATGGCCCTTCTGGCACCCGCCGGGTGGCCAGCACACAGATTAGGAGATATGTGCCTCCCAAGGCTCAACCGCCCTCCCAAGGCCGGTCAAAGTTGTACCGCCGGCTGCTACAGCCACATCGTCTGATTTTTTTGCAAAATTTTGTTTTTTGTAAAATTTATGATTGTGCCCTGTGGGCTGATTTTTTTGCAAGTTCTTTTGCAAAAATTATGATTGTGCCCTGTGGGCTGATTTTTTTGCAAGTTCTTTTGCAAAAATTGTGATTGTGCAAAGTTTTTGTATTTTTGTAACATTTATGATTATGCCCTGTGGGCTGATTTTTTTTCAAGTTATTTAGCTTGCGGTGACCGCAAGCTTTAAGGGGCGTGTATGTGAGCGGCTGGAGTGTGTTTCTGTTATTATAATTATTTGTAACTAAAAAGGTGAATGTCACTTTTTATGTTCCTTTGAGGATTGTTGTGGTTTTTAGTTAAGTAGTCCGCTATTATGGCGCTGATATGATTTTTATTTTAAAATGATTGCTAGCCTGGTTATTGTGTCTTGCTTATATTTTGATGTTATTATTTATGCAAACTTTGTTTTGGAGTGTGGCTCCACTTTGCTTTATATCCTGAATGTAAGTTATTGTTGTATTAGGGACTATTTTCTTGTGCGTAGCTTTGGTTTCTTTGTTCGTAGTATTGGTTTCTTTGTTCGTGAATGTGGTGTGTCGACAGGGAGGGACATTCGGCTGGAATGTCGAGGCCTGTGTGTTGAAGAGTTTCTGTGTCACGTTTATGTGGTGACAGTGGTCCGAAATTGGGTGTTTTGTTTCGTTGAGTTCTGTTTGTTTTGTATGTCTTGAGTGTTTTATTTTGTCTAGATCTAGATTCTGTTTTTTTTTATAATAACTTTTGGTTCCATATTTATTATTTTGTTAAATAAATTTTATTATATTGTTTAAGTTTTTTTGTTTTATTTTAGTAGTTTTTTTATTTTAGACTAAGGTTAGGTTATTAACCAGTCTGGGTTTAGCCGGGCTTGCACTGACCGGACAGTAGTTAGTTAGATAAGCCTAGGGTAGGATAGATTGTAAGGTATCCCCCCCCCCCTAGCAGGGCTTACAAATTGGTGTAAGCCCTGCTAGGGGGGGGATACCTTACAATCTATCCTACCCTAGGCTTATCTAACTAACTACTGTCCGGTCAGTGCAAGCCCGGCTAAACCCAGACTGGTTAATAACCTAACCTTAGTCTAAAATAAAAAAACTACTAAAATAAAACAAAAAAACTTAAACAATATAATAAAATTTATTTAACAAAATAATAAATATGGAACCAAAAGTTATTATAAAAAAAAACAGAATCTAGATCTAGACAAAATAAAACACTCAAGACATACAAAACAAACAGAACTCAACGAAACAAAACACCCAATTTCGGACCACTGTCACCACATAAACGTGACACAGAAACTCTTCAACACACAGGCCTCGACATTCCAGCCGAATGTCCCTCCCTGTCGACACACCACATTCACGAACAAAGAAACCAATACTACGAACAAAGAAACCAAAGCTACGCACAAGAAAATAGTCCCTAATACAACAATAACTTACATTCAGGATATAAAGCAAAGTGGAGCCACACTCCAAAACAAAGTTTGCATAAATAATAACATCAAAATATAAGCAAGACACAATAACCAGGCTAGCAATCATTTTAAAATAAAAATCATATCAGCGCCATAATAGCGGACTACTTAACTAAAAACCACAACAATCCTCAAAGGAACATAAAAAGTGACATTCACCTTTTTAGTTACAAATAATTATAATAACAGAAACACACTCCAGCCGCTCACACATATAGAGGATCAGGCACATATAGAGGGCCAGGCACATATAGAGGATCAGGCACATATAGAGGGTCAGGCACATATAGAGGGCCAGGCACATATAGAGGATCAGGCACATATAGAGGGTCAGGCACATATAGAGGGCCAGGCACATATAGAGGATCAGGCACATAAAGAGGATCAGGCACATATAGAGGATCAGGCACATATAGAGGATCAGGCACATATAGAGGATCAGGCACATATAGAGGGCCAGGCACATATAGAGGATCAGGCACATATAGAGGATCAGGCACATATAGAGGGTCAGGCACATATAGAGGATCAGGCACATAAAGAGGATCAGGCACATATAGAGGGTCAGGCACATATAGAGGGTCAGGCACATATAGAGGATCAGGCACATATAGATTATCAGGCACATATAGAGGGTCAGGCACATATAGAGGGTCAGGCACATATAGAGGATCAGGCACATATAGAGGATCAGGCACATATAGAGGGTCAGGCACATATAGAGGATCAGGCACATATAGAGGGTCAGGCACATATAGAGGATCAGGCACATATAGAGGATCAGGCACATATAGAGGGCCAGGCACATATAGAGGATCAGGCACATATAGAGGATCAGGCACATATATAGAATCAGGCACATATAGAGGATCAGGCACATATAGAGGATCAGGCACATATAGAGGGTCAGGCACATAAATAGGGTCAGGCACATATAAAGGATCAGGCACATATAGAGAAAAGGGAACATATTAAAATTGTGCTCAATATAGGGATAATGCACTATTAGCTATCATACACATTTTAGGGATCATGCTCAAATTCGGGATCGTGCACATTTTAGGGATCATGCTCAAATTCGGGATCGTGCACATTTTAGGGATCATGCACTTATCAGCTATATTGTAGAGATTATAATTTATATAAACTACGAAATTGGGAATATTTATCAAACTACTATTGTCCAATATTTCCATTGAACAGAACGTAATTTGTAAAAACTAAGACCCCCCCTTTTTTTTCACACAAGCACAAATCCCAACACAATTAGGCATTACACATTTTTGTGCAGTTTTTAATTCAACTATGGGGATCACAATTCCACCCAATATATCATAAGTAAAATTACGGAAGTCTGAGTTCCATTCCTACAGGACCCAAATTAGGAGAAGGACATTTCCACCCCCACCGTTTATTACCCCCGGACACCCTCTCTCGATATACACCAGAACCATTCTCCCCCCCCCCCCTCTCCTTGTCAAATACCACCCCGCCCAGTTAAGGGTAGGGTTATGGTTTGGGTCAAGGTTAGGTTAGGTTTAGAGCTGGTGTTAGGATTAATATTGGGGTTAGGGTTAGCTATAGGTTTGAGGGAAGGGTCAGGGTTCTTCGGGATAAGAGGAGGGCGGGGGGGGGGGGGGTAATTACTCCTGCGGTATTGTTGGGGGGGAATGTCCGGGTGTAATGAGGGGGGGGTAATGTCCTAGACCCAACAAACCATAACTCACCATCGAATATCCTGTATTGTTTAAATGAGCGTGACCTGTTACCTTTTAAACCCCACCACTTAACATCTAAACCTCGCCTTTTAGAGTACTGCCCCTTGCTTCTTTTAGAGTACTGTCCCTTGTTTCTTTTCAGTGCGGCTGGTGGTTCACCATGGGCTGTACCGTGTTTTTCCTAGTCCCTACCACAGTGGGAATAATCAAGGCAAGGGAAGCGTTTATGGTTAAACACAGCAGAAGGTTCAGGTGAGGGGCCGTTCTGAGACCGTTCGGCTGCCTGGGTGGTTGTTTGTGTTGAGTGGTGTGTTTTATTTCAGTATGGTGGGCAAACAGGATTGTGGTGATGTAACAGTTAACTCAGGATTACGGTGATGTAACAGTTAACTCAGGATTATGGTGATCTAACACTTAACTACAACCATTTAGCTCTCACTAAACCAGTGTACACTAAGTATTGTTCGTTCGAGTAGTAAACTCAATTTTTCATTTAAAAACTGACATTCAGAATTGGGTGGATCATTGGTCTACAACAAAAGCTATACAATAATTTCATCTATATTGCTATTTTCTTAAAATTTAATATTTTATTACACGACTTGTTAGCAGTGTCGGCGCCAGGTTATTTAGCGCCCTAGGCAAAACTTCTTAAAAGCGCCCCCCCCCCCCCCTCAAACTTTCAATTCGTTTTTCCAACCCATTTTGGCGACCGCATAGTTCGCCTTATAGGTAGCGCCGGCCCTGCTTGTTAGTCACAGATTGCAAATGTAAACACTGACATTGCAATGTTTTTTGTTTGTTTTTACAGTAGCTTATTATACGTAGATGAGGAGAAAGATTGGTGAGTATGCTATAAACTTATCAATCAAGGGAAATAAGCCTTGCACTTGTAGCAATCTGTTAGAGCTGCATATCTGCTGTCACTATTTTATTTTATTGATTGTCAAGGCCTTTGCATTTGTTTTTAAACCCTCACCAATTATAGCAAAATGTATATATATATATATATATATATATATATATATATATATATATATATATATATATGTATATATATATATATAATCCAGGAAATTTATAATTCTAAAACTAACACCCAATTTCAAATCCATCCTACTAGTATCCATCCTGGTTCATTTATGTCTGCAAGTATTATGGATGAGTATGCCTGTCTTACACCATCGATTGCGGGGGAAAATGACAAGATAATAGAAGTCCCTGACAATAACAGTAAGGAAGAAATCCCTCATCATGACAGTAAGAAAGAAGATTCTAATAATGTTAGTCCGAATGAAGAAGTTAGCAATGAAGCCCCTGTGGTCGAGGGAAAAGGTAATGAGACAACAGAAGAAAATACACCAGAAATAACCAAAAATTCACAACGGGCAGCCTCCTCTACATCTGTATGATTATTTTTTGTTTTCTTTTTAAATGTAAATTCATGTTTTAGAAATGTGGCATTAAATTTATTTACTTTGCAAAATCATAGCTATGTGCTTGATTATTTATGAGCTGTTTATAAACATTTCTGTGATTAAAATGTGACCATTCTTTGTATTGCATTCCTCCAGATAATATCTCCAGTGACAGTTACAGTATGATAATTTTTAAGGGACTAATCTCATTATTACTACATACGTGTAACTAACATACTTATTCTCCATCACATAAACAAATTAAAACCGAACAACACAATCGCCTTTTCATTTTGTAAACCTTTATTGACATTTTGCGGGTAAGGTTTGCAGGTAAAAGACTGCTTTGCCATTGAACAAATTTAAAAATAAAATAGTATTTACGTCTCATTTGGGTTTCTGCTTCTTTGGCTGACTATTCTTATTTTTCTTCCAAAAAAAATTCCAAAACAAAATGTGAAGATGTACCCTTTGACCTCTGATAGTATAAAAAAAAGTGAACTAAGTATATACATTTATATTTTGGAAACCCAACATAAAAGTATAAATTGGTAATATGTGGTTTGCAGTGCTTGCAAATCATAAAATTAATTTTTTAAAAATTTTGCATACTTGGCATTAATTAAGAATGTATGTAGAATACAAAAAAAATAATAATGGATGTACACTGATCACAAGAACATTTTTTAAATTATTGGAAATTTTTAACTGTTGGTTTTAGCATTACAAAAATATAATGGTATTTGCTGGGGAAATATGTCCACAATCATGGGCAATACAAATTTAAAAATAAATGCTTTCTATAGATTGTAAATCTCTTTCAGTGTAAAACTTGTTTAAAGGCAACAGAATGAGCAAAAAATTGTAATCTGTATAAATTCACACAAAAATAATTATGGCATTTGAATCTCACAGAAAGAGGTAAAATTATACGTTTGCAGACACAATGATGAATCACAGTATCTAGAATATAAAACAAGTCATGATCATTCTATGAGAAACCTCAGCAAGCAGAAATGCAGTAATAGAGGAAAAGCTCATCAAATCACACAAAAAAACTTCCATAAAATTATTTACAGTATTTAGCAGCATGAGATTTTAAAAAAAAAAACAGCTTTACCAAGTTGGAGCTATTATAAAAATTAAAAAAAATATTTTTGTATAAATTTGAATAGAAAAAATATAATTTAAAATTTAACAGGAATGGAAAATCCACATCACTCTTTGGCAGTTTCTATTGAAACAGGGAGACAATCAAAACTAATAAAGAACCAAAGTAACACATTTAAAAAAAACAAAACAGAAATAGCCATTTAACAGTAAATTTTGCTGCTAACATTGTCCATGGTATACAAACAGTATTTTTTTTTTTAAATGTCGGTATAAAAATATAATGCAATTTAAAAAGCACTCATGATTTTAACTCATTATACACAATTAGTATTTTTTAAAATTTTAAGTAAAATAAATCAAGTATCAAATTTAATTAAATATATTCAAATGAAATTGTGACATTCTTGTGGGGTAGAAACAAATATTACACATGAACACACACAAAAACTAGACAAAACTTGGGTAGATAAAACTGATGAGACTTTGGTGCAGGTAAAGAAATCTTGGTTATCACCTGACAAGATGTAAATGTTTTACCTCGTTTACACTTGCAACATTTATGTCTTGGGAGATGACAAAATTAATAGCCGGGGATAGGAAGAAATGGAAGGAAATGGTGGAGGCCCTATGTTCCATAAGGAGCAAAGAGGACTAAGTCAAGTCACACTTGCAACATTTATATGTCTAGAAGAAAAAAAGCAGCAATATGCATATCCCGTGGGAAAATGTATTTTTTAACTTTTTGCAAGTTGTCTTCCTAGACATGTATAGTTTACATGGTGCAAGAGTAAATGAGGTGCTATGCCGTGTCTGTGATAGGGATATGTTAACATCCCTAGTTCTTTATTATATTATGCGTCATGGAAAATAACTCATGAAAATACTTTTAAAGATTTACTTAGAAAAAAAAATATGTAAGAAGAGACTTTTGTCCTAAAAGAAAAGTTTCCAAAATGAGATTTTACATGATAAAATAATGTAAAATGTATAATAGTTGTAAGAGTTTTTAAAACAATTACATTTAATTGATGAGCAACTGTAACTGGTGAACAAAATGATGATGAATTCTGTTATTACATTGTTTGAGAAAAGTGAAAACAATGTAAATAAACATGATAAGCAATAATTACATGCAACACAAACAGTAAATGCTCAGTTTCCAGAGATTTTAAAACAAATTCTGTACACGTTAAAATGCAATGAAAGCAAAAAAGAATGTACATTGTAAATAGGTATCAATACTTTTTCAGCAACTTTAATACTAATTTATCAATAAATTTTTTTTTAATACCATGTTATTCTTATTTAGAACAGATATATCCATACATTTTGCAAGCAATATAAGTGCACTTTAAATGGTTTTTTAAATAAAAAAAATACACATATGGTGAAGAATAAATAAACAATAGTCTAAATTATTATAACCATATTAGCAGTAAATCTCTGAAATACAATTACTTTTAACATATTTCACGTTTACCCCTCCGTATGAAGCACAGGCACCCCCAGTTCTTATTGCAGCTCTTGGCCACCATTTGCTGGCAAGCTGACAGGGGCTGGCTTAGACTGTTGTACTGTTCCAACTCTTTCTCATACCTGCAGTCATCAAGATAATAGCCTTTACAACTTATATGTTGGAGTAGCTAAATTTTACAACTATAATTATGAAACAAAACTAACAATGCCTAATAAAATATAATATAAATAAAAAAATGAAAACACATCTACAAATAATAAACATCTAAATAAACTGAATAATATGCAGAAAAATTTACTATATGCTGGTGTCAATAAAAACAAACTCTTCTTCATCCACAGCAGTGATTACCAGTTACTTATATCCAAAATCAAATATTAATATAAATAGTATTTATAAGAGGGCATAAATTACGTTTTCACAAGACCTGTTGTAGCCAGATAAATGAGTAATGAAAACAAACCAAGCAGGATGACTGACAATTAACTTACCACACTGGAGGCCACTGTTTCTGTTCAATCAACTCCTGTTTGTCAGCGGGCAGCTCATGGAACAACTTGTGGTGCCTCTGTGTGACATCCCGGAAGTTGATGCTCAGTATGTACTGACAGAACTTTGACAGCTGTTTTGCATTATATAACTGGTAGGTAGGAGAGAGAGAGAGAAAAAATAATTACAACAAGAAAAGGATATTGTAGCAAGTCAAAATATACAGGGGAGCAAACCATGCCAGTCATTAATTGTAATATTGTTAGAGTAACACCCCCTGTTGTAATGTTTGTTGGACTGATATATCTGCGTTCAATTACCTGGGTACCAACCAGAGTGGATCAAACAGGGATATACTGTTACCTAAAATTAAACTTGGCCTTAACCAACAAAAATACTGGCATCACTACACTAACCCTCTGTCTAGTCCTATGACCCTTATCCTTACACTACCAATGAGACCCAAAGAGAATAAACCTGAAACATACTGTTTAGGTCTGTGGGTGATCAGATAAGAAACACTCAGTGTATATATTTAACAAGACAATGCCTATCTAACAGCACTTGCATAAGTTCTGCATGTGAACCTAGCTTTAGGGAATACATTAGGCCTATAGAACATTACAAACAATGCATAAGCATAGATCTACATGTGAACCCAGCTTTAAGCAATGCATTAGGTCTATAAAGGTTTTGAGTGTTGGAATACATGTTTTTGAAGCTTTATTTAGTGTAGGGGAATACATTAGGTCTATACAAGGTTACAAACAATGCTTAACAAACAGCACTTGCATAGGTTCTGCATGTGAACCCAGCTTTAAGAAATACATTAGGCCTATAGAAGGTTACAAACAATGCTTAACTAACAGCATAAGATCTACATGTAAACCCAGCTTTAAACAATGCATTAAACAATGCATAAAGGTTCTGAGTGTTGGAATACATGTTTTTGAAGCTTTATTTAGTATAGGAGAATAAAAAGTCAGAAAGCCTTGAATACTGATAACAAACTGGAAGGACAACAACACACCTCAGATGGTTCTAGAAGCAATATAGCATCCTGCAACATCTCGTCCTGCTCGTAGGTGAGCAGTTCATCCACCACGGAGGCCTCCACCATGTTGACCAGTCGAGGCAGGCACAGCCTGTTGGCCACTTCAATCAGGGTGATACAGTCAACCTCCTCCATACAAGGGGACTCCCCTGTGTACAGGTACTCTTGCAGGGCCCTGAACGTTCTCACTGTAATGCCAGGGAAGGGAATCTGGGAAGCAATTCACAAGAATCATTAGCAGAAATATTTTTTATTTCCTAATATTAAATTAAATATTGCTCTAAAGATTCTCAACTTTTGAAATTTATTTAATTTAAAATGTGGTGATGTAAACGAAAAACACATTAGAAGTATTAAAAGTTTATTTGTTCTTAATACTCTCCTTTTAAAATTTATATTGTCTATTTTTTTTAGAACTTCAGAAGCTCTTATGGTCTTAATTTTTTCTAAGATTTGGTAAAAGAAGCCCACTTACAACATCAGAAGCTGATTCAATAAAATCATTGTTAAACATAGCATACATCATTTCACATCTGGCCATCAGAAGAGCTTTATGTGCAAATACAATACCATTATCCACTTCAAATGAGATATCTGAACCAAGACAAGAGGTAATAATTTGAGTTAAGTAATATAACATGAAAAAATGAGATACAATTTTGTTCAGTGGTTATAGTAAACTTTAAAGAGAGGTTAAACCCCTAAATAGTTAAAATATCACATGCTACAAATGTATTTAGCTCCAACCTGCAAGGAAGTTTCTATCCAGGGCCAATTCCCTCAGTCTCTTCACCCTTTTCTGATGGAACTTTTTATCCACTTCAAGATTTAGGAAACTTTGGTTGGACAAGACATTTTCTATGGCTTCAATCAGCTCTGGGATCTGACAAACAAAAAAAAGTAAAATTACAAAAACTGTCAAATATATTTAAATAACTCAACTTTAACCCTTATTGCACTGCAGTAGCCATGACTCTACTGAACTGAGCATGATAATGTAGTATGTTTATTTCTATAGTAGTCCTGCAAGATCTAATTATAATATTGTATGCTATGGAAAAACTAAAGAGTTAAACTAATTTTAGATTGTTTGGAATTGCAAAGCTTATGTGTATTGATTATAAAAATGTTTTTTAAAAACGGAGTTATGTCCCATTGCTTGATGATACAGACTGCTAAATCCCTTACTTCTGAAAGGGTTAATGACTTGTAAATATTTGAAAATTGATGACTTTTCTAATAGCACAGATTAGTTTACAATATTACACACCATGAAAATTTAATAATTAAAAAAAAATGTTTTACAAGATATTTGCAATAGCTATTCTAAAAAGATTTTTTCCTAAGGAAGTTAAATAAACATACAATATTAAGAAAGGTTAACTATAATATAAAAACAATGTTTTCAATATTTTTAAAAATGTTTAATGTTTAATTTTTTTTTTGAGCAGGTTGTTACCAAAATTTAATTGTTAATAGTCTAAAATCAAGAATAATCCATACTAACAATTTTTTTTTTTACAAATGTTCTACATGTTTTTTCTTACCTGGAGCAGCTCAGCAGTTTTCTTAAGTTCATTGAGATCTACCTCACTCTCTAGGCTCCCAATGTAAAGGTACTCAACAAGGGCGTGGAAGGCTGTTGCTGATATATCACTGCTCAGTGATATATACGTCCGGAGTATCTTGTGCGAAGGGTAGTAGGGATCCTCCTCGTAGCTGATCTCAATGGTCTCCACGGCTTTGTGATCGTAGGGAATGATGATTGGGAATGTTGGGTGGTGTCTGGTGGATGAGCGCATGGAGCCGGATAGGAAGTCGTCAGACGTCGACGTCTGGGAACCTGACTCCGTGTCAGTTGAGTCCAGGTCGCTTTCTATAAAGTCACTGTCGTTGGGGCTAAACCTCCTGGGAAATTTTTGGCATAAAAGCTTGTTCCTTCTTCTGTTGGCTTTGTATTTCATTAAAGATTCTAAGGAAAAAAGTTCTTGGAAGAATACTGAGCTGACCGCCAGGCAAATACGGTGAGCTTCAAGTCTGGTGTTCTGAACGAGAAAAATGACATCACACTCCGACCTGTCGTTTAACAGGCCTGAAATGTCAGATTTGAGGAAAGCTTTTGCTATTTTAATGCCAGCAAATCCAGGGACAGGCATTGTCATTGGGGGCTGGATTAGAGGGCGCTGGATTCTGCGCAGGTGAGTGTTCCAAAATTTTGTTTTGCGACGCTCAATTAGAGCTACCCGTGCTGCATTAATAAATACATCAGAAACTCCAAAGTGGTTCAGAACACTTGACTCGTAGTAGGGTGCCCCAATGTCTTTTGCAACCTCCCTGCCAACGCTTGGTATAATAATATCATTAGGTGAAATTGGTCTGAAAAATAAAATATAGTTTAAATAAAGGAAATTAATTTTTCTAAATATCCACCCTTAAAAAAAAAATAAGTTTTTTCATTCATTTTAGTTTTCATTCAGTTAACTGTAAAAACTAATATACTTAGCATGCAATTCATTTTAAAAAAAAAAACTTAAAATTCATTTTTTGCACACATACTTGAAGAGCAATCCCTTCTCCATATTAATGTGATTCTCATCAAAACAAAGATATCTGAGATCAGCCTGGGTGCCACACAGGACTACAGGTGTGGTGGGGCTGAACCTGCGGATCTCTGGGTACCAAACCCTCTGAATGTTGCGTAAAGAATTGGGTTGAAGAACACTAAAGCACAACACAATCACATCCGCTCTGCCAAAACAAAATAGTTAAATTAGTTCAATCAGGCTGATAAGAATGTCTGTACTTAACTATTTTTTTTATTCTTACAAACCTAACTAAAGAATTTTATAAAAATGTACACTATTTTAAAAACATAATAATAAAATTAACATATCATTGTAAATTATATTTTTAAAAAGACTAAAAATTAACATTCAGAAGTAGATTTTGTTTGAACATAACTAATGAATTAACATAAAGACGATGAATATGTTAGATTTACTCTCTATATGCAAATCCCCTGTCCTTATCATGATAACCAAATGTATCCCAGATACGCATTGAAACTGGACATCCATCTACATCACACAAAGACCGCTCCAGAATCTGACATTGATGAGAATAAATAGAATTTTTTATTTAAATGATGGAGTAAAATTATAAAGTGAAAAAAAAATGTATGTCAGCTTTCAATTTCTGAACAACCATAGATCAAAGAGTTTCTCGAATACTTTGTACAGAGTAAAGTGAACAAAAATATGGAATTTACAAGGATATGAAAAAAAGATATGAAACGAAAAAACTTTTTTAACACAAGACAATGCCAGAGAAATTGGTAGAATGAGCTACTTTAGGACCATAACTGTAAAGTTATTGATGAATATCTGTAATTAAATTATGGGTGTGGGTCTACTTGTTTTAGTAGGAGAAGCAAATAAAGAAGTGGCAAACATAGGCTGGGGAGAACAGGGAGGACTGTCCCTGTATTAACAATAATGGATCTGTCAAAGTTGTACCCTATAACTAAGCTCTTAGTGAACATAAGTGCTCTCATTAGCGTGGGCCTGCCAAAGTTGTATCCTATCAATGACCTCTAAGTACGCATAAAACAGCTCTACTGAGGTATCTGTCAAAGAGATTAGCTCCAAGGCAGGTCAGTACCACAAGGTTGGCACCAACACAGATTGTCTGTGAGGGTCAAGCAGAGAGAAGTGACCCAGAGCAAAGTTCTGGCTCAATGAAAGGTCCACATGAAGCAATTGAGGTCATTGCCACCAGGTTGGTACCAACACAGATTGTCTGAGAGGGTCAAGCAGAGAGAAGTGACCCACAGCAAAGTTCACCTCTGTCTCCATGAATGGCCAACATGAAACAAGTGAGGTCAGTGCCACCAGAGTTCAAGCCAAAAACTAGAGTATCTTGTTTTGTTTTCAGAAATTATTATTTGTACTCTAGCCTAAAAGTGAGTCAGGATTATTGTTGTTTAAGATATGTACTTTAACAAAAACAACTTGGTTTGTCTTGATAAGAAACAGGTGCTCTACTTGACACTTTTTAAACAACATGGTATTTTAGGTCATAGCAAATGCTGTATCTTTTAACTAAATATGTCAAGTGGTCTATTTTAATCATAATTTTACAGTAAATTTCTAAAACTTCATTAAAATGATTTCCTGAGTCAAACTTTTAAAATTGTTATTAACTCATAGTTTTACCATAACAAGCAATAATAAAAGTAGTTTTATTTTAATTATAAATTTTGCAAAGACATTTTGTATGGGAATCTGTACAATATCAAATACATTTATATAAAGAGAGAGATAGATAGTGTCAAATTACATGAGAAGAAAAAATAGCACACAATTTTCTAGGTCAAGCTATTTACCCCAGATAAGAGCTCATACAAGGCACCTTGACCTTTTCAAGTTAGTCTTCAGTAAATAGGTTAACATGTCCACACTTTGATAAAATGTGGATATTCTAGCTATTGTTCTCTAATGCACAAATATACTCATATTATATATATATATATATATATATATATATATATATATATATATATATATATATATATATATATATATATACATATATATATACATATATATACATATATATATATATATATATATATATATATATATATATATATATATATATATATATATATATATATATATATATATATATATATATATATATATATGTGTGTGTGTGTGTGTGTGTAAATGGAATTAGTACACACAGACAATATAATTATATTGTTTATTAATATTACAAAAGAATGTGAGACAACACAGATTTTATAGATGAGCAATAAACTAACTCACACTACATATGCACAATTCAAAATAATATAATTATTAATTTTAAGAGTATTAATGTATAGTTAATACATAACTTTTTAGGTTTTAAAAACGAAAAAGAGGGGCAGGAATATACAAGTTAAATATTTTATATTTCTGAATCCAAGTGTTAAAGCTTGTTAAGATTTTAAAAAAAACCAAGTCATCTCAATCAACTATTTACCTCTCTATCATGCTGGTAATGGTCTACAGCCCACACTGTGGCCTGGTGAGTCTTGACCAGCTTTTCCAGGCTGTACTTGGCATTACAAGCGTAAGCACATGTTAGATAAGTCTTGCCCACCCCAGAGTCACCAACCACCACACATTTTATTATTTCTTCCAGCCCGGTAAAGTGTTCGTTCACCATGGTCAGGTTCTGAGTGCTTTGTATTACACATAAGAAATTTACTTTCCCAAAACAGAAGAGGTTCAGACTGAAATCAAAACAATTAGTAGAATGTCATTTATAGGAAATAATTGTTTAATTTATTGAATAACAATTGCGAAAGAAATTTTAAGCACCTTTCCGGGCTTTTCGGCAAAGAGGTAGAAAAGTTATATTCATCACAAATGTTAAAGAAAAAAAAGAAATATCATACTAAACAAAATGCAAATAGAAGCATAAAGTTCACATCTAGAACATGTTTTGGCATACAAGAATATATATATATATAAGTTCACAGTTGAAGAAAGAGATGTGGATCTTGTCTTTATTGACCTATGTTGACACTTTAAATTATGATTATGGGTATTAATCTGAATATAGTTCAAAGTATTTTTTCTTTTAATGTATGCATTTTCTTTCCTTGATGTACAGGCCAATCTTTGTAATATGCAAAGTAAACAACATTTTTAGGTCTATCCTATTTTAATAATAGCCTATATTATAAATTATAATTTAACTATAAAATAATTATAGACCTAAATCTAGATAAGTGTAGTAAGTGTTAAAAGTAAGTTTACTAAGTTACCCTTTTTAAAATGGGGGTACAGTTTACCTGTTTTTGTGAACTTCATAAAAAGATAGTGTGGTCAGTTCTGTGCCAGATTACATTTACTTTCCTTAATTAAAAATTATAAGTCAGGTACTCAGCAAAGCTGGGTAGGGTAGACTTAGGGATGTCCTACAGATTAGAAAAACCAAGTGGTCCGTACATAAGACTTTTTGGCTAGTACTCATACAAACTACCTCCCAAACACATAGTTCCATATAATATTACAGAGTAAAATAATATCATTAGTTGATAAAGTAAATAACTAAATTAGATAGGGCCTTAAGTTTACTAGTTAGATCACAGATAGGCTTAGTAACTTGGTAAATAGAATTATGCTTTTGTAATAGGCCATATATTTTATATAATATATAATTACGAGCCGACCCGCTGCATATCATATGCCGCTATTTAGTTTTATTTTCTACTTTTTAGTAATTCATAATTGGTGAATTCGACAGTACCAATGCTGCCACTGAAAATATTTGCTTTAAAACACTATCAGTAGGTCGTTAAGGACGATACCCCCCCACACTCCTTTCCCCCAACCCCTACCCTACACCCCCCCCCCCCCCCCCCCGTGAAAGCAGCCTCCTCTTTGTTACCTCCCCTAAGTTTAAAATCGTTTGAAACTAAATTATCTGCCCCTAATAGCCGTCACTAAACCCGGCTCTACGATTGTAAACATTTAGCGTGAACCACAGCTCACCAGACCATGTGGGGGTGGTAGAGATATGCCTAGAAAGGAAGAGAGGGGGGTGCTAGGCGCACTTACAGCTTGGTGTTTTCTATGGTATCCAAGAAGAGAATTATATAAATAGATAGGCTTATAGCCGACAGTATTTGAGTATAAGAGTATGTGACTATAGAGTATTATTACATATATTATATAGTAAGTATAGAGCACTATAGGGGCCTAGTAGGCTACAATAACAATATAATAATGATATAATTACTTATTAATTAGTGTGCCATATAGGGCCTAATTAATAATTTTAAAATTAGCCCTAGATTAATTAATAATTTATAGTGAATATAGGATAGGCCTATACTATTATTACTACTAGGCTAATAATTAGTTTTAATTAGCCTAGGTAGGCTAATTACTACTAATTAGAACTACTTATTAGTTAGACCTAGGCTAATAGTAATTAGTAATTAATTAATTTCCATTTTACTTTAACAGTAGGCCTACAATAATTATTTTTAATTACTAATTACATTAGAGAGCCTAATTAGGCCTATTACTAATTAATTATTTTAATTAAAATTATTAGGCCCTATGCCCTATAATTTATAAATCTAGAGATCTAGGATAGGCCTATAAAATAATCTAGATTTCTAGATCTAGATTCTAGATCAGATCTCTAGATTCAAGTTCTAGACTTAGTTTTAGACAGTTTTAGTAGAATCTAGACTTCTCCATAATATTAATAAGGATGCATAAATTAGGCCTATAATAAAATAGTCATCATAAATTAATCTACCTTTTGTATTTCCTTGCCAATCCAACTTATTCCAAGGAATCCTTGGCTTTTTAAAGTTTTTTACTTTTTAGTTTTTAAACTGCGACTTTCCTGGTCTCTGGCAGTCTCGAATATTCATAAGAATACGGCGCGTAATATTATCTAGATCTACACTATCTACCAGTACAACCAGGCTAAAAAGAAGGGCACGAATGTTGGTCAAAGTTCTTTTTCTAAGTTTGTATCTGGTTTAGGCCTACACAAAAAACACAGATAAAATATTTTGCTTATTTTTCTTATTAGCCTACAGATGCACAAAGATTGTTTATTTTTAACATCTTCCTCTGGTATAAAATAAAAACCAAGCTGGAAAATAGGTTTCGAAACAAGTTATTCAATCGTCAACAGCATTTTGTCCAAAACCAATGTCAACAAAGGGAGACAAATATAGGGGAATGGTGTTACTTAGGTTAAAATAATACTGCTTTCTTCTAGAAATTAGTTTTATTACGATTTTGGTGCTAGGTGCTAGCCTTGCAAGCAAGCAGTATTGTTTACAGTTTTTAAAAAAAGTATGTTTATTAATGTGTTTATTTTATTAGGTTTCATCAGATAGGCCTACAACAGTTAATAATATTGTAAGCACAAAATATAATATTGTAAGCACAAAATATAACATTTTTTAAAGAAATCCAACATTGCTGTTAGATCTACCTGTGTTTTAATTTCTACAGTTTATAACCCAAGTTAACTTAATTGAAGTTAGGCTTGAGAAAATGTCTGCAACTATAGATAGGCCTACTACAAGCTGTGAAAGTGTTCCCACAAAACCGACTAAAGTTCTGTGTGTTTACTTACCTAGTTTAATATTTATAAAGCTCAGTAGCAGAGGCGTATCCAGGTTTTCGTTGTAGGGGGAGCGAAAAGAGCAAAAAAAGGCGCCGAATTTTTAACACGTTCTATATACGTGTATTATATATATATATATATATATATATATATATATATATATATATATATATATATATATATATATATATATAATTATTAGCTGTATGTCATTACATCGCTATGGTGTAAAATAAATTGAAAGTAGCACTCTGAAGAAATAAGAAAAAAACACACAATGTAGGCCGACAAAACAAAAATTGTATCAATCTAAATAAAAAAATATATACACACACTACAACCAAAAACAATGAACGTAACACAATCTGTTTTGTAATGCTTGTAAAAAAAAATTCTTACATAAGAATTCCTGGGAAATTATTTAAGACAAGTGAAATAGGGGAAATAATCACTCTCTTAGTATAAATATGTATATATCTACAAATTTAATTATAAATGTCAAAATAAATAAATAATTACTTTAGAATATAATGAAATTGTTTAACACTATTCGTGTTTACAACATGTTTTTGTCTTTAATCAAAATGTAATATATCGTCATCATAAATGCTAAAGTATTACAGCATAATGAAAATTTTTAAAATCAGAGTTGGTATAAAACCACGCTTTTCGATTGAGTAGAAAAACATTCAGAATAACAGCCTACATTTAACTAAATATCAGTCTTTTAGTTCGGATCATATATTTTAAATTAACTACTGCTTCTATGTGTTCTTTTAAGATAATTTTTAACATAGTGATAGGTATGGGTTAGATCACTGTATTGATCACACACCTTTTTACTGGTAATTGCAAAAAAACAATATTCACAGTTTTACGTTTAAAAAGCTAATTTTCTGGCGGCATGGTACTTTGGTACATCATTACGCGTTTTTCTATATGTACTTAACGGATCAGTTCGGGGTGGGTTGGGGGGGGGGGGGGAGTTTCAACTTCATTCACCACTGTCCGTTCACTTTAGGTCAATTATCCAACCCAGTGTATACCTAGGTGTGACATTAATGTCGCTCTACACTATTGTGGTGGTGAGGTGTGGGGGGGGGGGGGGAGATAACCAACTCAGAGTAAACGTAGTGTCAGTTTTTAGATGACTATTCTAAACATTCATATATATTACACAAATATATATTACAGAATACATTATGGTATTATGACAATATTTGTTTTTACAGAGGGGTCCATGGAGGAGGGGGGTTGTAACTGTTTCATATAATTTGTAATCGTAATCATTATCGCCCAAACTGTAAGAATACTACTACTTCATCGTGATGATGTTGTTGACCTTGTCAAAATTTCCCCTCCACTACGCAGTTAGCTCATAAGTAAATTTAAATAGAGGTGCCACATCAGTTGTATTTGTTTCTGTATTGTAATTTTTTTTTTAAATTAATCACACGATTCAAACTGTATATATAAAGTAATTATGTGTGAAGTTTTATATATAACATTTTCTAATTCAATTATTCGTAAGCAAACACATTATACAGTTGCCTTAAACTTAACACCCCTCTTGCCAAGTGGTACAACCCGTAGAGGTTTTTTAAACATTGCAATGCATCGTAATGGTTATTTTTAGAATGGCAAACTGATGCAGCTGTTAATACGTGTTGTAAACGTAGACACTACTAGACTAGTACAATAATGCTTAATTGCTGCATGAAAAGAAATCTTGTGATTTACATAGATGTGCCGACCAAAAATATTTTTTTTAACAAATATCATTGTTTAAAACCTTGAGTTTAAAAAGTTTCCAAAAAGGCGCCACTTTGCTGAAAATGGCCAGAGGGGGAGCGGCCGCTCCCCCTGCTCCCCCCCCCCCCTGCGTACGCTACTGCTCAGTAGACTGGTTGATTTCTTTTAATCCTTAATCCCTCCGAATTGTCGCCAACTAAGACGGGCGGTACAGCGGCGTACCTAGGTTTTCGGCGCTACGGGCGTTCAGTGTTTCTTCCAGACTTTTTTCTCCGGGGGGGGGGGGGGCACTTGAAATTTTCCTGGGGGGGGGGCGGACACTGTTAAAAGTATATATTTGCCCCCCCCCCCCCCCCCTCGAAGAGATGCCTGGAAGAAACTGTGCGGGTGTTCCCTTAGTTTATAGCCAACATGTTGAAATTAGCGTGATTTAAACAGGGGTTATGGGGGGAGGGGGGGGTTTACTTCACTTAATGTAAGTATAATTAAGTATAATGATACTCATATTTGCCCCGCTTCCCATGTATTTGTGTAGAAAAAAGTCTATGGGTATATTGGATCACTAGCGTCACTGGGTCGGGTGTCACCGGTTGCCTTAACTGAGGGTGTCACCACCACCCCACCCCTCTAATATTTTAGCATTTCCGATTTGCCCCCCCCCCCCCCCCCCACTACTGCTTTGTTATTTTAACAATGTTGTGACAGAAAATTTATTTTCGATTTTTCGTCGTGGTGTCACCCTCTAAATTGTGTCACCCGGTGACTAAATCTGGAAGGCCTATATCAGGAGCCAGATAAGGCCTAAATCTAGAGCAAATCGGAAACCAGTAGGTCTAAATCTGGAGCCAGAAGGCCTAAACCTGAAATAGGATTTCATTGGTCTGAAATGTGTTAATCTTTTCAATAATAACTATTTTGGAACCTCTAAAGTGTTCTTAATGAACAGACGTTTTAAATTGAAAACTATTCAATTAATCTTTTTTTTCAAAATGATTGTGTAGCCTGTAATAATTACTGGATTATGATAAAATGGTTTGACACAAACTCTACGTGCATACATAAAGTCATCGTTCAATTCAACTTTGACCTTGCTTGTTGGGGTGTGTAAGGTCACGACGCGACCTCATTTCTTCTGTCTACAAATGTATGTGGCATTACTATCCTACTTATCAATTCATGTGAAAACATTTTCGGCTTTAACGGTTAACCGGAACACGTGGCAACACAGTGCACGACAAAAAATAAACCCCACACACAAAATACAAGCAACACGTCTGGTGTTTATAATCAAAGTTTTGTGTCGTTTTTGTTGTTTATAATCAAAGTTTTGTGTCGTTGTTTGTTTTTTTTTAATGTTAGTTTTTATTTGACTTGCAGTTCGTTACAACGACGGTATGTGGATTTGTTTACAAGCAATAAGGACACACTTGACCAACTAGGTTAGGACCTGGTGACCCCATGTCCTTGTCTGGCCCAGGACTATCAAAATTCTTTTGCCATCCGGGATGTCTAGTTGAAACTAAACTTGATTTTATTTACAACTGAACTGTTAAACTTCAAAGAGACGGCAATTGTGAAAAGGGGTAAAATGGGCGGGGGTGTGATTTCAAGGTAACTGACATGAAAAAAAAAAACATGGCCGAATTAAAGTTTTTGATTGAGATGGTTTATAATTAAGTCTGAATGCGTTACACACATCACGTGGTATTGTTTATTTGGCTCTCGAACTAGTGAGGTGGGATGCGGGGAGGACGGCTGAACCAAGGGCGCCAAAAGCGACAGAGACTTTGATCTCGTTTTAGGAGATTAAAAAACGGCTTAATAAAGGCATATGCCCACAAGAACTACTGATTTAATTTTTAAAAAGAAGTATCATTATTTCTTTTAAAAGTACAATGGGAAGCATTTAGTTAATTAGATTATAATTTCATTGTTAAAAGTCCGCGTTCGAACCGCCTTGCAGATAAGGCAGCAACAACATCTAGAATAGAAAACTCATAACAGGCGATAGGATTTCCAACCCTGGTCTCCTTTCGGCAACCCAAGAGACAAGCTGATGCTAACATTGTTTCTTCCAGACTTTTTTTCTCCGGGGGGGGGGGGGCGGACACTGTCCAAAAGTATATATTTTCTATATAAATTCCATTTCGCTCAGGGGGCGGTAGACTTTCTCCGGGGGGGTGGGGGCGGTCCCCGAAGAGATGCCTGGAAGAAACTCTGGTTGCTAAGTCGTCATGTCCCTTGGGTCCTTCAGCTGTGTGGGAGAGAGTGGACCTGATACATAGGGACAACATCTAGCTCTTCTCAACTTACCCCCTTGGCTTTGTGCTTGGTTTTCCGAGACCCCATCATCCAATCTTCTATCAGTCTATGGTCGGAGACATTTATTTATTTAATTTTGTTGGTACCAAAAACATCTGGTCTTCGACATGCATGGAAGGGGGGGGGGGCGGAGGCATGTACACGGGGGGAGGTCCATTAACAGCTTCAACATCACTATAGCCTTACAATATAGGATGCAACTAATACAAAAGTTACTGCCCAGAATTTAAAAATGTTAATGGCTTTTTTATGGTATGTTGGCTCAGTTGGTAAAACCACTGCATCTGTATTTATAATAAAATATTTTTTAAAGAAATTTATGTTTATTATTTTTGATTTTATGTATTGACATACACAAAAAGGGGTGGGGTGGGGGCTAGAAATTAATATTTTATTCTTAGGTCCTAAAACATGTTATCTTCTAATTTTTTTTTGGGCAGATCTAAAAACGAATACAATTCAGTAAAGA
>NW_026733706.1:0-77619 GCF_028476545.2 Physella acuta | reverse complement strand
TATATATATATATATACTAGGCCCCCCCCCCCGAAATTTTTTTTACCGCCCCCCCCCCCCTCCGAATGAAATGAAATTTATATAATTTATATAGAAAATTTATACTTTTAACAGTCTGCGCCCCCCCCCCCCCCCCCCCGCAAAGAAAGTCTACCGCCCCCCCCCCCCTACCCGAAAATTTCAAGTGCCCCCCCCCCCCCGGAGAAAAAAGTCTGGAAGAAACACTGATTACAACACCCCCACTTTCTCCCCTGTACATTGGGTGTATGTGTTTACCTCTACACACGACCCCCCCCCCATTCCCCATTATCCCCTGTACATTGGGTGTATGTGTTTACCTCTACAAAAAATGCACCGTGTTTTCAATCTCTGTCCATCCAATGGCTGTGAGCAGAGTATAATCATTTCGCCTTTTTCCTTTACTTCCGGGATTTTTGTTTACTCTGTTCAAACATGTATGTATTAGGATTTCTAGCAGAGATGGGTCTCAGCAGGTCTGATGAAAAGACGCCCAAGTCTTTAGTGTAGCCAAGAATCGTCGTATGTATGTATATATATATATATATATATATATATATATATATATATATATATATATATCAGTTTGGATTTAGGTCTGATTTGAGAACATGATAAAGACATAAGGTCGAAACATACTGTATTTGGTGTTAAATCAATAAGGACTTTAGGGTTTTTTAAATCAATGAGTACTTTAGGCTTAATACAATTTGACTGCACATTATAAGTTGCTTATGTGATAACTATTATACCCACCAATATTATATCTGGGTAGGTTAAAACTTAACGTGATATACTTTATAAATAATGTGTATTCATAAAATTTAGGACAAAAAATTCCTATGTCCATCTTGAAATTTGGGCTTCGTATTTACGTCAGTGATGTTTAACGTCTTGCCGTATGTTTAAAACGGAGAAAGCTTAAAAGATTTTAAAACGTGTCGTTTCAATTCGAACAGAAACTCATTCAAAATCTTCTTTTTTAAAAGAACTTTAAGTCAGTACTTAAGTTAAAACGTTCAGTACTACATTAGCCAGTGCAAACACTACAGTACTGGTTGTCACTTTCTAACTCACTTTTTCAAGTTGCCATTTTATAAATATACTTTTTTTTCGCAAATCCCCACCCCCTTCTACTTAACATTTTTATCCTCTCTCCTCACCGGATATACATAGTACACCCTCCTGCTCACCCCCCCCCCCCCTACCTTAATATTTCTACTCATCAAACCCTCAACCTCCACCGATTACTTATAGTTTTCAACTCCTTTCCTGTCCACTATTTACGTAGATAACTGCAAGGGGAGACCACTGCAAACAATATTTACACCATTTCCCTAGCTGTTGAGATAGTTTCTTTCCCATAGCGATTGAGATCAGTGGCGTGGACAATATAATTTTACAAGGGGGTAGAACTTCAATGAATGTAAACATAGCTGCCATGTTGATAAGAACAGAAATGTATAACTCTAAGCCTGATGCACTAAGCCAACGTCAGGTTGGTCAGAATTTGTTGGGGGGGGGGGGGGGTGCGTACGGACTGTATGTATATATATATATATATATATATATATATATATATATATATATATATATATATATATATCTATATATATATATATATATATATATATTTGTGTGTATGTGTCTGTGTTTTTGTGTCTGTGTGTGTGTGGCGTGCGTGTGTGTGTGTGTTTATGTGTGTGTGTTTATGTGGTCCCTACATTTTAAATTCTTATGTTTCATTGGGGCACGACCCAGCTACACCTCGCGCAAATCAAATCTTTCCGAACCCCCATTTCGAAATACTACCAGAGATATCTCCGCCCCTGACTATTTATACTCTCTAAAACGGAAACCTTCAGAAACCACGTCTGAAAGTGCCGCCCGATTTCCAATGTCTACGCCCCTGCCTTTAGTTACTCTCCAAAACGAAAATCTTCCCGCACCCCTCGGAAAATACCGCCCCGCCCCTGCCCTGTAACCGGGTCTTATTTAGTCAGGTGTCGGCCATTGATCGCTCCCATCCCCGGGCACAAAGGCCGGTCAGAGTGCCAGAAAATGGTGAGGGGGTGGGGGGGGGGGTGCCCAGAGCAAACACCAATTTCCGCGGGTCGATGAGAGAAGGCGACCTTCTCCTTCTGCTGTCCAGACGACGACAATACGGCGACATTCTGCTGGTGATGACACGATTGTCGTCTTCGATTATGTTTATGATGACGCGTCACGTCTTCTCTTTCTTTACAAAATCTCGGCCTCCTCCAAAGTCAAGAACAATATTTGGATAATTTTTGAAAAAAAAAATATTTAAAAAATTATACATTCATTGACAAGATGTCTTTTGTTTTTTAAAAGAATATTTCGATTTTTTCAATGACTTCTTTCATTCGGTCCTCACTTTGATATTTGTGTAATCCGATCATGCTTTGATTAGCCTCTTTACTTTTACTGCAAAAAACACTTTAGAGCGCGAAGCTTTAAAAAAAATTATTCGTTGAAAATGTTCGAGCTAACGAATGCTTATCTTATCCAAGTTAAACATTAAGCCAAAATAGCCATAAGAGTAGCATAAGAAAGAACGCATTAAAACAGCCAAAGTATTGAAATAAAGCATACTACACAACCTGTGATTCCATTGGAAAAAGAACGGTGTATCATTTGTTATTTTAACATTAAAAATATGATTTTTGTATGAATTTTCAATTATATATATATATATATATATATATATATATATATATATATATATATATATATATATATATATATATATATATATATACACACACACATATATATATATATATATATATATATATATATATATATATATATATATATATATATATAAAGATAATAAATGAAAATAACAAAACAGTATAGACGACTGAACTACATGACATGATGAGTAAAAATAAAACAACATAACGAAATGACATCGTGAAATGACATAACGAACTGACAGATTATCATGATAAGCTCGTCGAATGATAAGCACGAGAACGGGTGCCTGCCCTTGTCAATCACACATCTTGACTTGCCCCTGCTAATCACCGGAAGCAGAAACTGGAAACAAGCTTACCTCCCCTTCTATTTCTGGCAGCCCCACTCGGGCGATCTCGTGTTTGATTAGCTATCGACTGCGCATGTCTCGCGCATGTACACAAGCTGTCGCTCACGTTTAACTGCTGAAGGTTTCCAACACTGCTCACTGTGGCTAAAATCTAAATGTAACAAAAACTGTTTGTAGGTTTTGTTGTGGTTTGATGAAAAATGTGTTTGGACAACTTCGTAGTTCAACAGTAAGCCATCCTTGTAGAAATTTTGCAGTATGGTGGGTGGAGGGGGAGGGAAACAAACATTTATAAATATTAAAAGAGGCCTATATAATATGGTTAGAAATAAAGGTGAATTTACGAAACAATGTATTTAAGAGAGATTATAGCAATGAAAACAAAGTAATAATACTTCAACGAGAAGTGTAGACACAGATTCAGAATACTGAAGACAGAGCTTTGAACTGATTTTTAACTCACTAAATTCGTTTGAATTACTTTTAACGGTGTTAAATAGTCTTGAACAAGACCGATCAGAGATGGTTGTAGAATTAAGTGAACTATGTCGCCAGAAGCTAGCTTGGGGAGTAACTGTTGGTTGGCGGGGGGGGGGGGGGGGGGGGGAGCGGACAACATTTTTTCTATATAAATTCCATTTCGTTCGGGGGGAGGGGGGGCGGTAGACTTTCTTGGAAGAGATGCCTGGAAGAAACTCTGGTAGAAAAAAAGCTGTATAACTGAAATATAAACTGTTGAAATTAAGAAAAATAGACTGCTATATGGCAGTTACGGTAGATTGAACTGTTTTTCGACATCAATAATAAGATACAAGTCAGCATGCGGAAAAGTTGCCACGACATAAGTCACCACACCAATTAGTCACCATACAAGTTAGTCAACACACAAGTTAGTCATCACACATGTTAGTCACCACACAAGATAGTCACCACACAAGTTAGTCGCCACACAAGTTAGTCACTACACAAGTTAGTCGCCACACAAGTTAGTCACCACACAAGTTAGTCGCCACACAAGTTAGTCACCACACAAGTTAGTCACTACACCAGTTAGTCGCAATACAAATTAGTCGCCACACAAGTTAGTCACTACACAAGATAGTCACCAGAACAGGTTAGTCACCACGCCAGTTAGTCGCCACACAATTTAGTCACTACGCCAGTTAGTTACCACGCCAGTTAGTCACCACGCCAGTTAGTCGCCACACAATTTAGTCACTACGCCAGTTAGTTACCACTCCATTTAGTCACCACACCAGTTAGTCACAACACCAGTTAGTCACCACACAAGTTAGTCATCACACATGCTAGTCACCACACAAGTTAGTCACCACTCCATTTAGTCACCACACAAGTTAGTCACAACACCAGTTAGTCACCACACAAGTTAGTCACAACACAAGATAGTCACCACACCTGTTAGTCACCACACAAGTCAGTCACCACGCCAGTTAGTCACCACGCCAGTTAGTCAACAGCACAAACCTACAACACCAACATACAACACCACACCAGTCATCACCACCATCACCACTCCCCTCCTTTTCTTGTCTCCACCTCACCCCCCCCCCTCCCCACCCCCCAGACCCCTACCCTTCACGGACCCAAAACGTCTACCTTCTCCATTATCGGAGAAATTCCACCACGTGATTGACAAGGGCGACAATCCACCAAGTGACCTGAACCAACCGGAAATGAAAATAATTTAAAACGAAACAAACCTACCGATGACGACCTCTGATTTCACCGAAAATAAATTTAAATGTCATCGTAAAAACTGTTTAAATATAGTCCAAGATGTTGTTATATATATATATATATATATATATATATATATATATATATATATATATATATATATATATATATATATATATATATATATATATATAATTCACTTAAGGTAAGCTGAAATATGGCTGCCATGATATTTAAACAGATTTTCGCTAAAACTGTAATATTTGTTGTTTTTTTTCCTTATACCCTCAGTGCAAGTGTGCTACTGTTTTGAAATTAGTTGTCAAAATACAGCAAATGGGGATTAGAGAGGGAGGGGAACAGGGGGGGGGGGGGTGTTTCGCCCGCAATATGTCACGTGATTTGTGTTTTATTTTGACAAACTCACCACGTGCTCAGCCGGAAGTGCTTCCAGAAAAACAAAAGGCTGGAGCTACCTCAAACAGTGAGTCCATTGTTTCGGTCATCTTTGGCGTGTTTGGAAAACATGAATGGGATATGTGACCACACGTTTCATACATAGCAGACAATCTGCTGGCGTTTAAAAAGTTCCTACACACCTAAACTCAAAGACAAAATATATATACATTTGCGAAACGTTACTTTAACTCTCTCTCTCTCTCTCTCTCTCTCTTTCTCTCTCTCTCTCTCTCTCTCTCTCTCTATATATATATATATATATATATATATATATATATATATAACTAATTTACTCACTTAAATATACAATGTATATATATATATATATATATATATATATATATATATATATATATATATATATATATATATATATATATATTGTGCATTTAAGTGAGTGAATGAGTTTTCTAAACTTAGTTTTGAGTATAAAATCGGTGATTGTGAGATGAGAGACAACTCTAAAATCGAAGTCACTTCTCTCTGGCAATCAGCGAGTCAATTATCGCCCTTCAATTCACCAGGGGCCGCAACTGACAGCCCAGACAGTGAGTGGGGCCAACCTGAAACAAATAGGGACCATACCAGTCTGGGACCACACTTTTTTTTAACTGAATCATCTTTTCAAAATATTTCACATTCTCATAACTAAACTACTAGTTTTGAAAATATGTAGTAGATAAGTAAAAGTAAAGTTCCCTTTCAAACTTGGGGTTTATAGGACAAGAGAAGTAGAGTTCTCTTATTTCTGTGACCTCGGCATATGAGGAGATAGTGTGGTCAGCACTATGCCCAGCCGCCTTTACTTACTCTAACCTGAGTTAGGTACCCATCAGAGCTGGGTGTACTCAGTGATGGTCTAGTAAACTGAACCCGGATTCGAACTCGAGACTTACGGGTAAATAGTCCCTCAATAGATAACATACAAGATAATTAGTTTTATCAAAGGTAACTTTTAATACTTAAAAGTCGACACATTTTATTTTATGACAAATTAACTGAAATTTTTTTCAGGGTAATTGTAGTTAAAACCAAACGCTAAACCTGTTAAGCCAAGATTAAGTCTTTTTAGTTTTTTCTTAACCGGACACCAGTCATTCTATGTCCGGTTCACCAGTTTTAACACAGGACTATTCGATTACCGATACACGCATTTCCGGAGTCTACAAGGAAAATATTTTACACTCAGTTTCGCAGCTTTCTGGACCCCCCCCCCCCACCCTTTTTTTTACCAACCCATCCAAACCCATCTTTGTCACGCCATCATCGTTGCCATCCCAATCGCAATCCAGTCGACTCCCTTCCATCTACGAAATCTCCATTAGTGAGCACTTATCCACTCTAAGATTAAATAACCTCAGATCTAATATCATCCTCCAAACTCGCCCCAATCCGCCACTTACAAGCACGCGCTCAAGAATTAAAACAAAAACACCACTCCTATTAACAACAAGAGCTGGTCACAAGAACTGGTTCAGAAACTAATTGTATACGAACTGTAACTCAAGGGTGTGACAGATTTTAAAATCCAGGCTGCTAACCCGAAAGTGTCGAGTTCGAACCAGGGTTCAAGTCAGTAGAATTTCCCCGAGTCCATCCAGCTGTTATGCGTACCTAACTCATGTTAGGGAAAGTATAGGCTGGGCAAAGTGCTGACCACTTCTTACCATCATATACCGAGGTCAAGAAACATTTGAACTCTACTTCATCTGCCCAACGGATCGTTAGGTCTAAAGATAAATCTCTTCGTTTTACTTCTAATATTATTCCTAAGCAAACAATCGCAACTTTACATATTGAAGCGTTGAACTCACCACCAAAATCTTTCGTTCACGTTCACCAAACCGTGACCACCACTTCGCTTCACGCTTCACTTCATCCACTTCACGTGAATCAATCAGCCATTAAACCTCCACCCCCAACCCCCCTCCCCCTCACAAACTCACCTGCAAGACTAGTGCTGTCAAGGCGACGAACCGTCCAAGAAAAACACAATCTCAGTGCCAGAGAGATCCTGACACCCACCTTCTGCTATAGTCATCAATCGCCGGGGTACATGACACTAACCCATTAACCAAGGCACCAACCCATTAAACCAAGAAACTAACCCATTTAACCAGAACCGAACGATATCTTAAGTAGAGTTCAGCTCAGTCGACAACAATAAACAAAAAGATTTTTTAGCCCTTTTAAATCGAGAAACGGGAATCCCCGTTTGAACTAATTATATTTATAGCTAAAAGATTACGGTGTAAAATTATTTTCCCGTTTTTCTTAATGTAGCTATTTTTACATCATAGAAAAATGTCAATCCGGGTACTGTGGATAATCCAGGTACAATTAAACTTTGAACTTTGATTCAATTACTATAATGTAATTAGGGTACAAGAATCAATATAAGCAATTTAGTTTTATTTTCTTATTTTCAGTGCAAATTAAAAAAAAATTATTATAGTTCTTTTTTTTTATTTGTTTCATTAAATAAAATAGCCTTTTTTATTAAAAAAAAAAAAGAAAGAAACTAAAACGCCAGTAAAAATTAAGCTCTATGCATTGTTTCAGGGCAGCATTCGAAAGTATGAGTGCTATACAAACTGATATACAATCTAATGACTGCTAAAGTCTAATGACTGATATACAGTCTAATGACTGATATACGGTGTTTCTTCCAGACTTTTTTCTCCGGGGGGGGGGGGTCACTTGAGATTTTCGGGGGGGGGGGGGGGCGGTATACTTTCTTCGGGGGGGGGGGGGGGCGGACACTGTTAAAAGTTTATATTTTCTATATAAATTATATAAATTTCATTTCGTCCGGGGGACGAAGAGATGCCTGGAAGAAACTCTGCTGATATATAGTCTAATGACTGATATAATCTAATGTCTGATATACAGTCTAATGACTGATATAATCTAATGTCTGATATACAGTCTAATGACTGATATTCAGTCTAATGACTGATATTCAGTCTAATGACTGATACACAGTCTAATGAGTGATATACAGTCTAATGACTGATACACAGTCTAATGACTGATATACAGTCTAATGACTGATATACAAACAGTCTAATGACTGATATTCAGTCTAATGAGTGATACACAGTCTAATGAGTGATACACAGTCTAATGAGTGATATACAGTCTAATGACTGATATGCAAACAGTCTAATGACTGTTGTACAAACAGTCTAATGACTGTTTAAACGGTTGCAGTGCCACATGCCTACAAACAGAGCCACCCCAAACACAAACACACGTCAGCAAGTTTGGAAACTCTGGAACCCCCACCGTCAGCAAGCGAGTCCCAGGGACGGGCGGGTTACAGAAACAACCCAAAGCCGTGCGCACTCTCTGACCATAACCCTCTCGGGGTGGGGACGAGAACAGGCTGGACGAGATCTAAAGCAGATGGGGGCAGCTGGTGGTCAGGGTCGTTGGTAAACTTCCGGTTTTAATTGTAGACGGTGTCAATTCATGTGTTGGGGGGGGGGGGTGAATGGGGGGGGGGTGGATGTGGTGGTGGATTTGATGGTGGATGGTGGATGGGATGGTTGATAGGGTGGTGGATGGGGTGGTGGATTTGATGGTGGATGGTGGATGGGATGGTTGATAGGGTGGTGGATGTGGTGGTGGATGTTGGTGGATGTGGTGGTGGATGTGGTGGTGGATGTGGTGGTGGATGTGGTGGATGTGGTGGTGGATGTGGTGGTGGATTTGATGGTGGATGATGGATGGGATGGTTGATAGGGTGTTGGATGTGGTGGTGGATTTGATGGTGGATGTGGAGGATGTGGTGGTGGATTTGGTGGTGGATGTGGTGGTGGATGTGTTGGTGGATGTTGTGGATGTGGTGGTGGATGGGATGGTGGATGGGATGGTGGATAGGGTGGTGGTGGATGTGGTGGTGGATGTGGTGGTGGATGTGGTGGTGGATGTGTTGGTGGATGTGGTGGTGGATGTGGTGGTGGATGTGTTGGTGGATGTGGTGGATGTGGTGGTGGATTTGGTGGTGGATGTGGTGGTGGATGTGGTGGTGGATGTGGTGGTGGATGTGGTGGTGGATGTGTTGGTGGATGTGGTGGTGGATGTGGTGGTGGATGTGTTGGTGGATGTGGTGGATGTGGTGGTGGATTTGGTGGTGGATGTGGAGGATGTGGTGGTGGATGTGTTGGTGGATGTGGTGGATGTGGTGGTGGATTTGGTGGTGGATGTGGTGGATGTGGTGGTGTATGGGATGGTGGATGGGATGGTGGATAGGGTGGTGGTGGATGGGATGGTGGATGTGATGGTGGATGTGGTAGTAGAGATTATTTGATGATGGGTGAGGTGGTGGATGTGGTGGCGGTGGGGTACTGGATGTGGTGGTGGATGTGGGGGTGGATGTGGTGGTGGATGGTAGATGGGATAGTGAATAAGGTGGATAGGATGATGGATTCGGCGGTGGATGTTGTGGAAGATGGGGTGGTGGTTGTGGTGGTGGATGGGGTCGATCGGATGATGAATTCGGTGGTGGATGTTGTTTAGGATGGGGTGTATAAGAAAGTGGATGTGATGGTGGACGGGATGTTAGATTGAGTGGTAGACTGAGTAGTGGATGTTGTGGTGGATGAGATGTTGGCAGGATAGGGTAGTACCTAAACATATTTAGCATTAATCTTTAAACTTGTATAATTTTACAATGTGTGAGTGTGTGTAAAATTATTACCATTGAAGATAAAAATAAATATATATCTTTAATATTACATTACATTAAATCTCTAACCAAAAACGTAAACTTATCCCACGGAGCCAACGTACTAATAACTATTTTAGTAAATAGGTAGATCTAGAGAAAAATGTATTATGGCAAACACATACAATTTAACGAAAATACAATCATCATAATGCTACTTTATTTTCACCAACAGGCAATTTTAGTCAACATTCTGTCAACATAACCCGGTCAATTAACGTTTCAAAAACTCCAAATGTCTAGCTACCATATGACATATGAAATCTCCCAGTCCCCACATATAAACAACCTATGAAAACACCAGGTTTCACTGTTTACCAAACACCCCTTCATATCGTCGTCTCTAAGGTCATGAAAGTACAGGCATCATGGCGTCGTCCCTACTTCCGCTTCGACTTTTATCTACACCTAAACATTTCTTAACCTTTTTCCCTACAACATTTATAAAAAAAAAAAAAAAAATTTCAAACAAATTTTGAGATTCCAGCTATCTTTGACTAAATATTATTGAGATTCCATTCAAGCCTTGTCCAAATATTTTCATCTCAACTGCACACCAAGCACTGAATCGGGCGTCGCTTTTCATCAAGTCTTCCAGACGGCTTTCAAAGCGTTGCAGACGACGCGGTTCTAACGTCTGCCAACCTGCAGATTCGTGTATTGCTAGTCGACCGAGACGGTGTCAAGGTCATTCGTGACGTCAAATTCCTGCTTCTGCCGGCCGGATGTAGGATTCCACCGCGCCATCTGCGAACCGGCAGACGACTCACGAGGAAATAACCGACAGTTTGAATTAGAAAATATGGCGTCTTGGCGCGTGCTTCGGGGTTTTGTACTCATTGTGGGCATGCGCAGTGGAAAAAATACATCTAGTGATTATTTTAATTATTTCACTAATTAGGTATAATTGTTCATAAGTATTAATGGGGATTCAGATTCAACAAATTATATATTAGTATACGTGTTACGAAAAATAAAACAAAGTTGATCTACTAATAGAAAGAATATTGTTATCTGTTAATAATGGCCAAAGAATGAACGCTGTAGTAAAAAGTAAAGATTCCTCTTTAGACCTAGAGATCCATTTGGCGGATGAAGTAGAGTTCATGTTTCTTGAACTCGCCATATAAAGGGACAATTTGCTCAGTACTATGCTCAGCCGCCTTTACTTTCCCTAACGTGAGTTAGGTACCAGTCAGAGCTGAGTTAACTCAGAGACGTTCCACTGACTTTAACCTGGATTCGAACTCGTGACATTTCTACCGCCGGTCCGAGCGTTGGAGAGGAAATACAAATACTTAGGATAAAGTTAAGTGGTATTACATTCTGGATTATTAAAAAGAATACAAATATTAAATAGAGTAAACAATTTTAAATTTTGATTATCTATTTGTTTTTCAGGTACATCATTATGAGAATTGTAAGATATGTTTAAGGCTAAGGATGGATAAAAGATGTATTGTTTGGTTTGTCGGATGAAGGCCTGATGCCGAAACTCCCCGTCATACATCAGAATGATACTAGCTACCCTAAACAAGTAGCCTAAGTGATGTAGCATAGCTGTGTGATGATGCATGATGTATTTAATCAAGAGGTGTGTGTTGTGATCGATCTTTATGTTTTAGGTTAACGAGTTTGTTAACCTCGGTCGATCATGTAGTATTTTCTTACAGCGATTAGTTTCAAGAAATACCCGCAATAAGAAGTCAACCATACATATGTCAAATTAAACGCACGCCCCCACCACCCCCACACGTTCCCTCTAAAGGGGAAAATGTAGTGTGCTACATGTATTTTGCATGAGCGGTGTTTCTATAAGGTTTCTATAAAGTCCTATACAAGGATATATGTATTTTACAAAATGGCTCAAAAACTAATGCGCGGCCGCGCAACCGCACAGCTTAGAGGAACGTTACCCACCACTTACTACACACCATCTGTTATATATTAGCGCAGACATGCCAGATACTTTAAGAACTTTAGCCAAAATTCAAACCGATGGCAGGCAGTCAATGCCACGTTGGCAAGTCACATTTCATTGTTGCAAATTGCTGTTGTCTAAGGTGTTGTTGTTTTTTTTTAATGCTTTTTTAAAGGTGTGTGAACAAATTGTGGTTTCCTGAAGCAAAACACAAATAACAATAGAGTGATCATGTGGACTTTTTTTTCTTTTTTTTTTTTTTTTTTTTTTTTGCGCGTCTTCAGCTAAATAGAAAAAACAATGCTCACCCCGTAGATAATGTGCGCGAAAACGATTCGCGTGCATGCCCCCACGCGCGACTGTTGAGTGACTTCTGTCGCGTCTACGGCGAGTAGATCAGCCGTGCAGATTAAAACAAGATAGATTTCGCGAAAAGAATAACGCAACACATCGCCGTCGTTTAAGAACGCAATTAAGACGCCACCTCTCCAAGAACTCAATTAGAGTTTTTGGCGGGATTTTGGGAAGTCTGGAACTCTGATGGGAGTGTCATGGAGTGTACGGGCATAATTTAGCGGAAACTGGAATCGTTCTGGGGTCTGTGAGAGAGGTAGGTGGGATTGTGGGAAGAGAGATAACAGTTGTGGTGCCTAGTGCATTGTGCGGGTCACGAGGGAGTTTTTTTTTTTTTTTAACGTAATTAATGTTGGCAAAAAAATTGCTGTAAATCTGAAGTGACTTCGGGGATAAAGGGAAATAATCGATGAGGAAAAGATGTTTCGGAGTTATCGGACATGAGAGGGGAGATAACTCTAGGAATACATGCGATGTTTTGACATGAGACAAAACAGGATGTAGACAGAGACAGGTTGGGATGACGGGGGTGGGGTTGATCGGACATGACGGCTTCCTGTCACGTGGTCACGCTATCGTCTGCACTAAGAATTATCTTCGGTGGAAAGGGTCCCAGTGAAAATTTAGCGGTCCTTGGGATCAACGCTAGAAATCCACTGCTCCAAACACAAGATCCCTACTTCTAATACACGGACCCCACCTTCTAATACACTGACCCCACCTTCTAATACACGGACCCCATCTTCTAATACACGGACCATTACTTCAGAAACAAGACCCTTATTTTAAACAAACGGACCCTAACTTTAATAAGACCCCTACCTTAAAAACAAGACCCTCCCCCCATACTTTAAACACAAGAACCCTACTTTACATACACGGACCTAACTTCAAAAAAGTAAAAAAAAGTAAAGTTCCCTTTTCAAACTTTTCAAGTAGAGTTCACTTGTTTCTGTGATCTTGGCATATGAAGAGATAGTGTGATCAGCACTATGTCCAGCCGCCTTTACTTACCCTAACGTGAATTAGGTACCCATCAGAGTTGGGTGGACTCAGGGACGGTCTACTGACTGGAACCCGGATTCGAAATCGAGACTTAGGGGTTAGCAGTAAGTTAGCATTCTACCGCTAGACCACTCCGTCCCATTTAAAAAAACAATTAAAAAGACCCCTACTTTAAAACAAGACCCCTACTTCAAGCACATGACCCCCTGTTTCAAATACACGGACCCTTACTTTACACAAACGGACCTCAACTTAAAAAAAGAACCCTACTTTAAAAACAAGACCCCCATACTTAAAACACAAGAACCCTACTTTACATGCACGGACCCCTACTTCAGTCACAAAGACCCCTGTTCCAACAAACACAGATACCTCTATTTCAATCACAAGGATCCTATCAATGAATCTAAACGTATAGATCCCTTGTCATACTGATCCATCTCAACGCCCCTACATAGAAGAAAATCTAGTTAGCAACTTGTATTTTGTGTAAGTGGTGTTCATAAAGTCTTATACAAGGATACATTTACTTTTCAAAACTACTCGCGGCCTCGTAACCGCACAGCTTAGAGAGAACATTGATTCATTTCTCCTAATAACATTCAAAAACTCTTTCCCGCGATACTCTACTTCCTCTGGTTATAAGCTACCCAGTTCTTAAATCAGTCTTAATGACACACTCAAACCGTCCATCACAAACATTCATTACCACTACACCTCCATTACATAGATATCTATTTGATCGCTCACTTAATATAAACCCTAATCCAAACCCTATATTTATTATCTTTACCAAAATGTGTATTTTCGTATAAACAGCAGACGCTGGTCCCAGTGGGACCCGAACCCACGACTCCGCTCATCAAGTTGTATCATCAGCAACATCAGGGGAGATCATTAACGCCAGTTAACCGTGGCTTGTGCAACAGTTCTCTTTCTTTGTTTTCCTAGTTCCTTTCTCACATTCTCGCTGGTTTTTATTCAAGGGAGGTCACTCCTGTCAATTCATTAGTTTTACTAGAATAAGAACATAATCGACAGATCAGTGCATAATATTTGTGTAGACATAAACATTTTATAAACCTTAATTTTGTTTTAATTTTGTCAATGAAATCCTTCATCAGTTATATTATACAAGCAGTGAGACAAAAGATAAGCATCTTCAGCCAACTTTATAGAACTATAAAAATATAGATTCGCTTTGTATTTATAAACATTCTCATTTTAATCGTTTAATGATCTGAACAGAGAAAGCGTCATTTATTTTCAAACAATTGATGTTGATGTACTTGTTTTAATTTTAAAAAAATTGCAAATAAAAGTATTTATAAAAAAAAAAAAAAAAAAATATATTTAAATTGTATGAACTCCCCCCCCCCCCCCCCCCCCCACCCACACACACTATAAATGGTAACACCTCAGCAGTCAGATAACACAGCACATAATTTGACGCTTGGGTTGCCTTAAAAGCACGCAGACACCCTCTCCACGCCTCGTCAGACACATCTACCCACTCCCTCCCTCTCCCCCTCTATCCACTTACCCTCAGACATGAAAACCCCACTTTCCCTTTAACTGTTCCAACGACCCCACCACCCACCCCAACATCAATTTCGAATATCTATTCATTTACTTATTTAAAGTTCTAAATCTTGTTTCTTTCCCCTCATCTTTCACACGGCAACCTTTTGAAAACTCGATGCGACCAGTACATAAATAAACACTCTTTTAACTAGTCAACTTAATTTGTTTCCCTACATAGAAAATGCTCCACTGTCCCATTGACATTCTCTGAAAAATATCCTTTCCACTCCCCACCCAGACTTCTGACACTTTTATTTGACCTTCACCCCTTTTACTGTCATCCTTTGTAAATTTTTTTTATAATCATATACATGACATCATGTAAATATTCATTATGTACATGTTCAAAACCTTTCGTTTTTATTTGAAACTATGTAAAAAATGTGATGTTGATGTACTTGTTTTAATTGCAAATAAAAGTATTAAAAAAAAAAAAAAAATTATTTATTCCGCAAACATCGTTAGATTAAGACAGATTAAGACAGGGGTCGGCAACCTTTTGAAACGGAAGAGCCAATGTTACAATTTTCAAAATTTTCCAGTTTTTAAACAGCCACTAACGTTCTATTATTTCAATTTTTTTTTATTAGGCTTAGGTAAATCAATTTCATTTGTTATTTAAAATAAATTGCTTTAAATATGAAATAATATTTATTCATATAAAAACATACGCTTGTTTCACCATAATAATAAAATTAGTAATTAAATAATAAAAATATAGGACTATCCCAATCCACTTTAGAAGCTGTTAACTTTTTTTTTCTTTCTTTACGGATATCACCGGCTCAGGAGGTGTCTCCAATAAGCCAATCAGGCCTCAACACGGCAAACTTTGACTAACTGGCTTGAATATCGGTTTGATAACAGTGTATCGGTCGCTTCTGTCCTTTTGGTTCTCACCAGGCTTATCTTCCACCCCACTGAATGCAGGGTAAACTCGTACCCCATAGTCCAGTACCCGACTGTAGGAAGCTAATTACTAAAAAAAAAAAACTACGTCACTCACGTTAAATTGATGATTACTGACAGATAGGGAAATGCATTTTGAATATAATAACATTCCCCATTTAAGGATATTCGAAAAAGTCGGCACCTCGGCAGTGGCAATAATGGAACCGTTGCCACGCGGCTGGCCAAATATTCTCACTGTTCTCTGATAAGTTTTTTCTTCTGTTTAAACTCGTGTTTCTTCACAGTATCATTTTTGTTATGAGTTTTGAAAATGAAATAATACAACTATGTGTGCAAGGAGCTGGAGAGCCGCATCTTGATATCAAAAGAGCCGCATGCGGCTCGCGAGCCGCAGGTTGCCGACCCCTGGATTAAGGTGATAGACCATTACACACCTTCCCCCACACCCCCTCCCCATCCCACCCCAACAATCACAAGAACACCAAATCAACCATTCATTAAATATGTACACTTTATGTTTAAAATTGGAAATTAGATGCTTAAAACTATAAATAAATAAACCATTGCTAATTAAATTATACGCTTATTGTCAAAAATAAAACATAACACTAATACCAAAATAATAAAATTGTTACAGTAATAACAACAATGCATCGTATATAGCGCAAATAGTACCAATCTTTTGCTTATGAAGTCAAATAATAGCTATCTGTTTTGCTTCATTAAGTCAAACAGTAGCGATCCTTTGTGTTTTCAAAGTCAAATAGTACCGATCTTATATATTTTATAAAGTCAAAGCGTACAATGCATATTTATTTTATATTGTAGTAAGTCAAAAAAAAAGTTATCGATCTTGATTTGGAACCTAGGACCAAATTCTGCTTTGATATTGAGACGGTTATAATACTGATAACTGCCACACATTTATAATTTTAACACTGGCAGTTGTGGGGTAACTAACAATAACCCTGGTTTCATTTAGCTCAGGGGTCTCCAAACTTTTCAGCCCGAGGGCCGCATTAAGTATCAAATTTCAGTTCGGGGGCCAGTTTCTTCCAGGCATGTCCTTGATTTTTCTGGGCAAAATTCCTCAGCCATCACCAACAAACGTTTTTCCGTGGACAAAATATCTCCGCGGGCCGGATAAGAGGACCTCGGGGGCCGCATCCGGCCCGCGGGCCGTAGTTTGGAGACCCCTGATTTAGCTGAAAGACGAGGTTAGGGGTCATCCATTTTTGACGTCCACACGGGGAGGGGGGGTCCGAAAAAAATTGACTTTTTTTTTATGGACTTTTTTAAGGGAGGGAAAAAAGTGGATTTTTGTGATGTTTGTGTATGTGGGTGGGGGGGGGTCCAAAATCCAAAAAAAAATTGTGGACGTCATAAATGGATGACCCCTTATCTGTCTGGTCAAAAGGGTCAAGCTTAATCACAATAAGAAAACTAATTCGCCTTTCTTGTCGCGGCAGTAGCGAGACTACCATAAAATTATACTGAAGTTTGCTGCAGAGAAGTGGTGGGGTGGTGAGAGGGGGAAGGGGGTGGGGGAGGTTTATGGTCCTCTACCATGACGGGCGCGTGAGTGAAATTACCTGTGTCAAGGTCACGTGGCTGACCAGCTGTGAGCAAACAGCGGCATGTGGTCGGGTTCAGACCCCTGGGACCGGGATCTGATGGGGGTCAGAGTTGAATCTCACGGGGGTCAAAGTTGAATCTTAATGTAATGATAGAACTTGGATAGCGATACTTTTGTTTTGAAACTTTTGTCTTTTGAAAGCAAACACCCACGGTTCTTATACTAAAGCAATACTTGAATCCTACTCTTATGTAAGAAAGAGAGAAAAATCTTATTGAGATATGAATACCAAAAGGGTAGATAAAGTAGAGTCCATTATTTTCTTTAGTGATGGGTTGCTTCATGTAAGCTCACCTGATTCTAGCTAACACTCAAACTCAAGGCATTCGGGTAAGCCAATATGTAAGTAATGTTTCTTTCAGATATTTCATCTCCGGAGTGACATTTGAATTTTTTTTTGGGGAACGCGCGCACTTAAATTTCTGTGTGGAGGGGTAGACACTGGTTTAAGTATATAGTTTCTATATAAATTTGAAATTTTTCTACTGCATGAAACTATTTTTTTAACAGAGTATCTGTGGTACAGGACCAAAACTTCCTGTCCCGTGGGTCCATCTGCTGTGTGTAGAGGGGGGGGGGGGTCTGATACATGGGCAACATATGGCTTGGATTTCCAATGTTCTATCATCCAATGATCTATTAGACTATGGAGCCATATTTATATTTTAGTCACAGACCCAAGTACATAAATGCATATTTTATCAGCCCGAACTAATTTTTAACTTTGGGTGTTTATATCAGTTTAGAGTTTAGATGCATGTTTGGTTATTTAAAAATTCTAGTTAGTCGTTGTTATTTATCTATTAACACCTGCCCCTTAAGGCTACAATACACATACAATGTCAGCAACCCCTTATGTGTCAATAAATCTCTGGTTTTGGACCTGGTGATCCATAGGAAAGATGGAGTAGAGTCCATGTGTTTATTGACCACAGCAAATAAAGGTATGGTGTAATTATTTCTATGCCCAGCCTGTCTTTACTTTCACTAACATGCAGTGTATCTTTCAGGCTTTTTTCTACGGGGTTGGGGGTACTTTAATCTTGGAGGAGAGGGGGGGGGGTAGACTAAATTTTCCTGGGGGACAGATACTGGTAGAAGTATAACAAGCCCCCCCCCCCCTCCACCGGAAGAGATGCCTGAAATAAACACTGCTAACTTGAGGCAGGTACCAATCCGAGCTGGGTGAACATTCTACGGCGTGGTCAAGCGGCAGTGAACGGACTCAGTGACATCCTACAGCTACAGACTCGAGTCCTTTGTAACTCTGAGGTTGGTCTTTAACTACAACTGGGAATCTGTACCCATTCCTTCATAGAGGTGCTGCAAAAATTGACACATTTTTTATTTATTTTTTACCACGTTTTCTTTAACTTGCTTTCTCTGTGTGTTTATTTATTTGTTTGTCTTTCCAATCCAATCTTGCGATCGAAATTTCTGGCACTTCCCAGTTAGCTAGCGCGCTGAAATTTTCAGGGAAGCTTTCTTTTGGATGACCATTGAATATTCAATTGTTATTATTACTAAATTGATCAATGGAAACATTTTATTGAGCATTTTAGACCGCTATATAATCTATATATATAATTCTCCTCTGCTAGCCATTACAAAAAAAAACCAGCGACGCGTACCTCGCGCGCAGTGAAGCGAACGATCACATGTCGCCACAGGCTTAGGGGCAGAGAATTTAGCTTGAACCGAGTTTAAACTTACAGGAGGTAGGCCAGTTTGGGGGAGACGATATGGTCGAGTGGTTGGGCACACGATTGCTATCCCACTCGACACGGGTTCAAATCTATGTGTTCTAGTCAGTAACGTATTCAAACAACGTGTTTTTTACGAGTTGTCTTTTTACGAGTTGTCTTTTTACGAGTTGTCTTTTTACGAGTTGTCTTCGTTTACCCAAAAAAAGTGAAAAGATAAAATCGATAGCAAGATTTTAATGCAAACAAACAGACAAAGACTAAAAAGTAGAAAATAATAATCATTAAAAAAGTTTTAAAAAACCCACGTTTTCTGATTGAACTAAAAAGTAGAAAATAAATGCTATAGGCCCTACATCACAATAATGCAAGCGATCACTCTACTATAAGCGAGCAAAAACGTGGGGCGCCGTGATTTTCTTACAGTTTCTAATACTGTTGACTCTCTACAAGCTCCCTAATAAAAGTCAATAGTATTATCTAATCAATAGTAATATAACTTTTACTTCGGCGCCCCACGTTTTTGATCGCTTATAGTAGAGTGATCGCTTGCATTATTGTGATGTAGGGCCTATAGCATTTATTTTCTACTTTTTAGTTCAATCAGAAAACGTGGGTTTTTTAAAACTTTTTTAATGATTATTATTACGAGTTGTCTTCGTTTACCCAAAAAAAGTGAAAAGATAAAATCGATAGCAAGATTTTAATGCAAACAAACAGACAAAGACTAAAAAGTAGAAAATAATAATCATTAAAAAAGTTTTAAAAAACCCACGTTTTCTGATTGAACTAAAAAGTAGAAAATAAATGCTATAGGCCCTACATCACAATAATGCAAGCGATCACTCTACTATAAGCGAGCAAAAACGTGGGGCGCCGTGATTTTCTTACAGTTTCTAATACTGTTGACTCTCTACAAGCTCCCTAATAAAAGTCAATAGTATTATCTAATCAATAGTAATATAACTTTTACTTCGGCGCCCCACGTTTTTGATCGCTTATAGTAGAGTGATCGCTTGCATTATTGTGATGTAGGGCTTATAGCATTTATTTTCTACTTTTTAGTTCAATCAGAAAACGTGGGTTTTTTAAAACTTTTTTAATGATTATTATATGGCAGTAGGCACACGACTCTAAACATCTTCATTAACAGACAACCCTTCCTTCGTCGCCGACTCTTAGATATGACGTAATCAGAAGATCAACCCCCCCCCCCTCCCCATCCCCCCACCAATGACGCATTCCTAGATGTCACCTGAAGATCACAGCTCCGTATCGTCAAGGGAAGATAAGCGGCGAGGTGTTATCTCACTAGGTGATCTCCCCTTGTCAAACTTGTACAAGCGGAGCCGACGTTGTGTACTCATTATGCGGATCACGTGATTACGGGGCCCCACTTAAAACGTTTAGCAGCTATTGACGGGGATTGTTTTGTTTTGTTTCAAGTGTCTCTGTCTTTCTAGTGGGTCTCTGATTAAACAAATGAAGAAAATTCCATTTGCCTCAACCTCCGCTATACTCAATTAACTTATTTACGATAAGATGTGGCACATACACGCACATACACATAATACTAAGTCCTCCCCAGCCCACCCCCCCCCCTTCGAACGAAATGTAATTTATATAGAGAACTCATACTTTTACCAGTGTCCGCCCTCCGGAAAATGTAGTCAGCATCCCCTCCCTACCCCCGACAATATCAAGTCCCCCTCCTAAGAAAAAAAGTCTGGAAGAAACACTGCTCACATACCCATAGTACACACGTGTATATTATTTAGATCTGCGCGTAGCTACTGGCAGTGGCGTAGCGAGGTCGGGTGTCACCCGGTGCGGCACTTAATGGTGTCACCCCCCCCCCAGACGCGTAGTGACCCTTCCAGGGGAAAAACTTTCAAATTTTCGATTTGCACCCCCCTCAAACTTTCGATTTGCACCCCCCGCCCCTCCTCAAACTTTCGATTTAAAAATTTGAAAATTGTGTAGATTGTAACTTCTGGCTCTTCCGTCTCAAAAGGTTGCCGACCCCTGGTCGAATACATGGAGCAGGTAATTTTTTGAGACGGAAGAGCCAAAAGTTACAATCTACAAAATTACCCAGTTTTTAAAGAGCCACTAACATTTTTATGTCAATAGTATGATGTTTGTTTAGGATATATATATATATATATATATATATATATATATATATATATATATATATATATATATATATATATTTATTTATTTATTTATTTATATATTTATATATATATATATAAAATCCAAAGCAAATATCATACTTCATATAGGCCTATATATATATATATATATATATATATATATATATATATATATATATATATATATATATATATATATATATATAATTTAAAATAAATAGCTTTGAATATATGACATAATCTCATTTGAATTTGTGTTGGGAGGATCTACTAAGAACGTCGGAGTAATTGCATAGTCTTAGATTGCTCAAATCTATCAGTGAAAACATCCTTCATCATTTACAGGGTTTCCATCAAACCAAAATCTTACAACTAATGTTTGTATATTACAATAAGGGTCCATTAACTATCGCAGTGGTGTGTTCTTCTTAATTTTGAAATGGACGACACTACCATCTTGACCAGTTACTTCTAGAGTTATGTGTTCACTTTCTTTATTGTCCTCCTTTTTCTGGTTTTGTTGGTCTTCCATTCTGTCTGTTTCACTCTCTCCGCTTAAGCTTAGTGATCTTAAAATAGAGAACAAGGGGAAGATGAATTACTTTTTTATTTTTTATTTTTTTATTTTTTTTTGTATTTTTTTTAAATTTTTTTTTCTTTTCTTTCTTTATTCTTTTTATTTTTTCTTTATTTTTTATTTTTTTTTAGTTTTTCATTCTTTTTATTCTCTTTTTTTTATCTATCTTCGTTATTTTTGCTTTTTTTTGCTTATTTATTTTTATTTTATGAATTACAATATATTTTCTAGATACCAGACTACTCAAGCAGGAACAATGATACATCTAAAGTTTTGTAATTAAACAAAATTAATTTTAAAATATCAATGGTTTGGTATATTTAATAGATTATGAAATAATTATTATCGTTTCAATTTCATGTTAAATCGTACAATTATTAAAGTTTCTTTAAACAAGATAAATAAAAGAGGAAAAAATTATCTTAGTTACTTTCAATTACACGTACAAAATGGTTAACGGTATTTAGGAATAAATCTGTGGGTTATCTACCTTATTTGCTTTAAATTTATCATAAGGGAAGTAACTGTTGAATGTAACATTGAATAACAGCACAATGTTTAGTAACAACTCCAAAAGGAACAAGAAAACCAAGACGGTGGTATAAGCAGTGGCGTAGCGAGGTCGGGTGTGACCAGGTGCGGCACTTAATGGTGTCACCCCCCAGAGGCGTAGCGACCCTTCCCGGGGACAAAATTTCAAATTTTCGATTTACACCCCCCTCAAACATTCGATTTGCACCCCCCCCCTCAAGTTTTCGATTTGCACACCCCCCCCCCCCCCCACCCCCTCAAACTTTTGATTTGCACACCCCCCCCCCCTCCTCAACTTTTTCTCCATATATTTTGCTATTTTTTGCCTTGGTGTCACCCCCCTAAATGGTGTCACCCGGTGCGGTCTGCACCCCCCGCCTTTCCCCCCCCCCTCGCTACGCCTCTGCCTACTGGTGCAATTATTCAGTATCTACAATGATTAGATCACATATATACTCATGTTTTACCTCCGTTTTAGTTTACACAATTTTTATTCATGTCTAAACAAATTATCACAATTACATAATTTACAATGCTGTGATACACAATATTTATAGAAAACCTAACACACGTAAAGTGATGGCGTGGTAGGACGGTAGAGCTTTCGCCTGCTAGTCCGAAAGTCTTGAGTTCAGATCTCCAGCTTAAGTCAGAAAGACGTCGTTGAGTCCATCCAGCTCTAATGAGTACCTGACTCTTTCTAGGCAAGCTGGACATAGTCCTGGCCATACAATGTCTTTGTATGTTACGGTCAATGAAACAGGAAAACTCTACTTCGACTGCATCATGCATCGTCCTGTTCGATAGGGTACTTTATTTTTGACGTAAGCCTTGCCAAAACACCGTAATCTAAATCATAAACTTAGCCCTAGCCGCTAGAAACGTTTTTGTTTGAACCGTTTTTTTTTTAATTTAAAAGAGTACTAATTTTACACTTTTCAAATCTAACTTAACGCTATAATCAAATGTTATTAAACACGAGTCTTTTTGGCGTCAGAGTCTCGGGTAGTTTCGTTCCCCAGACGCTCACGTCAATTGAAGTACTAATCCAATCCATTACCGACTTAGCCAACTATAGTTTATTGAGATGTTTCTGTATACTAAAATTTATTTACGGCGTCATTGCGTCACTCGAATAATCTAAACTCGTAAACATTGTAAGTTATCTGCGACCATTCAGGTCCCCGTTGCTATGGCCGTTGTTAAGGACGCCATTCATGAGACACAGTTGAAAATATAGATACTCCAATACAAATACGTAGACGGGGGGTGTTGGTATCATTTGATACACCCCAGACACCCAGCGATTCCATTTGAATAAGTACCGTGATCTCCTGAGAGGTGTTGGAGAGTGGGGGGAGGGGGGGCGGGGGAATCTCTGGGCCAGGTCCAAACGATAAATGGCCAGTCTAGTCTTGTGGCCGACGCCCCAAAGGCCAACTAAATATAAGCAATGTACTTTCTATCAAACTGCAGTAAATAAAGAGAGCTACAAATCAAAACCAATCGTGAAAAGAGTAAATACTACGCCGTAGTTACCAATTTCGATTCCGTATCTACAGTTTTATAAAACAAATAAACAAAGATCGGGGTGAAATCTATTACGCTGGCTGTAGTTTTACAGCTCTAGAATTCACTATTTGATGAAGAATCTACCTCAGTATTCAAGAACTAACGTAATCAAAAAATATCAAAATTGTCAAATTCCAAAGATTCCATATTCAGAGAGAAGGAAACTTGAACTTAAGGTGTGAAACTTCACTTCAGAGATAGCGCACCAAAATGTTCAAGATTTTAAGCATGTATCCTAATCTAGACAGCATAATCACCAATATAGGCAGCCCCATCCATTGTGTGGATAACTTAATCCAATTTAGTCCAGCTTCATAAATTACCCAGGCAGCTTAATCCATTTTACAGCGTGTATGTCCATTCCATGGATAGCCTAATCCATAACAAGAATAGCTGAATGTATTATATAATCTGCACTATTAACCAGTACTTTTAAGTGTTGACATACTTAAAGAAGACAATACAAAACACACATAATCGACTGCAGATAGTCTATAAGCCTAAGTTTACTACTTTTAATAAAGTTTTTAAACGGGTAAAAATAAAGTTGATTAATGTGATTATTCACACGAGAATGAGGGTGAGGATATACAATTGGAAATTAATGTTTTAAAATATGTTCGAATTGGTTTTCATAAATAAAAAATATTTTTGCTATAGGACTGGTAAGTAGGTCACCAACCAGTTCTACGGCTCAATAAAACCTGCATGAGCAATAGAACTGGTTGGTGAACTTACCAGCCCTATAAAGTAAATGAAGAGAAGCAACTCTAAACAAAAAGTATTTAAAATGAGTGCCGTTTAGTTAAAGACTAAAAAAAAAAATTGCGCTAAAAACCCACCCAAAAATCATACCTTTTCATCAACTCACAATTATTTCCAAAAAGTGACACACAAAAATAAAAATGTAAAATCTTTTGACAAAACTTGAAGTCTAGACGCAGACACGTCACAAACAAACTTCCCCCCACCAAGAGTTCCGCCCCTTTCTCACAGTTGTTCCTTTCATCATTAGCATGTTGTTGTTTCAAGTCGCATCGAACCCACACCACAGCCGTTGAAACCACCACTCGACCGACGCTCGTGTCTTGTTGGAACTTCAGCATGAGCGAGCACAATTCTTCTCTCGGCATGTCGGTGCTGCCAACAGCTGCCACCGGAAGTGGAGCAGTACTTCCTGTCCTGCGCAGTTGAACATTTTGTTTATTTGTTTATTTATTTTTCTCCGTTTGCATACGTTCCGATGAAGTGGAAACTGACAGAAAATTATAAGCCAGGGTGAAAGCGTTTGATTTACGGCTAGAATACGACATGAGACGTAGCTTTGATCTCTAGGGGAGACTTGCTCTGTGCTGGGGGAATATAAGACAGGATCCCAGGATGTAAGACAGTGGTTCTCAGCATTTTGTTACAGAACCCCGAACGATTATTTTAAAATTATAATAATAGGCAGATAAGAATTATCATGCAATTATATAAACATGTAATATTATATATAAATATATATAAATAAATAAATAAATATATATATATATATATATATATATATATATATATATATATATATATATATATATATATATATATATATATATATATATATGTGTGTGTGTGTGTGTGTGTGTGTGTGTAGTGTATTGAATAAAGGTTAATAAAAATATTAAACATCGTGTGACGTGAACTAACGGCTCTGTGACCTTGACATATTTGATGAGTAGTTTTTTGGTGATGTGATTTATTGTGATGAGTAGGCCTACTTTTTTGGTGAGTAATTTTCACTCGTGAGTAATGTCTAGACAGAATGGTGTGATTAGTTTTCTTGTCTAGACATATATTTGTGTTATTGTGATGTTTACCTGTCTTATGACAGAACTACCCATACAGACCGCACTGAGACTTACAATTGACACACTTAAATAACTTCTCTGAATTATCTTTTGACATTACCTACTCTTTCAATTGAAACCCAGTTCAACTATGTGAATATCTGCAACATAAAAGTACCAACTCTTTTAATTAAATCCCGGTTTAATTGTACTTAAATATATGCAAAATTTACAATTGATAATTATTTTCTTATTTTTTTTTCAACTCTCCACAAAGAAGGAGAAAAAAACAATTGTAAGGGCGGACAACTGTTCCTAGAATTTCACCTCGTATAAAATTATAAGACCATCATCAAGGGGAGATAATAATCCCGCCCACGCTACAAGTCTTGCACGACGCGGTATTTATATCTCAACGCTCACCTTTCCGGTCATTGCAGTTTTAGTACTCATCTTGACCAGTGTCCAGCTCTGTTACCTCACCAAGAGATACATACCTCAGTGGCACCTCACTAAACTTAGCACCGCACGGAAATCTCATTAACCCCCATCTTTACGCCGCGGAACTCTTTGTCCCAGAACCCAACTGGTTTATTTTCCTACGGCTAAGCGTAAACAAATAGATCACTTTCGTTCTCTGTCCACCTCGGGGGAGTTTTTATGACGGTTCCAAATCTTGATTACTGACCAAGGTCAAGCTCGGGAGTTCTGGAACCTGGGGAGGAAGTATCTCCAGCTGCGGGTATCACGTGATCAAACAAAGAGAGTCACGGTGGGCTGTGGAAAGACTCGCCTTTGATTTGTCTGCAGTGTGATACGTTTACGCCTTGGCTAGGGAAGTATGAAGACAGATGGACGGTCCGTTGTAGTTCTTGGTGCTGGCCATCTAATTGGTGCCATAATAATGCCCCGACCCCCCGGGGCGGCCGGCGATGTTACAGGCAGGGTCGGGTCGAATGGGGAAGATTGGGGGGGAGGGGGTGTGTGATAGGGACCGGAAGTAGTCGGATAATGTTTCGTGTAAACCGGGTGTTACGAGGGTAATCCATATTGGATCCAGTATCCAGTTGTCTGGGTTTATTGCAACACAGCGCCCCCCACCCCACCCCCAACCCCTCACACACACACACACACACACACTATAGCCAAAAGGATAAATAGTCGTTCTTTAGTTACCTCTTCCTCTCACCCATTCGACCAAATGGATAGTCGTGCCTTAGTTTCCCCCCCCCCTCCCACACACACACAAACACACACATACCCTACGGCAAAAATTGATAAATAGTCGTCCATCAGTTACCCCCCCCCCCCCCACTCCCCGCTCCGATTCCCGTTCCTGTTACGTAATTTTAGTCTTAAGGAAAGCAATTAGGGATCAAATGCTGCTAAATCTGGCAGGCTTAAAAGATTAGACCCGATTTTGACAATGAAATAATTCCAAACATTCACTAGCTAAAATTTCTTCCTATTGTTGATAAATTGTTGTTAAATTCTTGGAAGGGATCCCCTCCAACACAATTAAGTATACGTGTCAACTGGTTTTGCGTCATTGAGGCTATTGACTCTGATTTCAGCCTGCTTTTCTTTTTGGATTTGCTTCCTAGAAGGGTGTCTGTCTCCAGCTAACGAGCCTCATCTGCCCGAGGGATCGAACTCGAGACTTTTCGGTTTAGTAACCATGAGCTTTACCGACTCGACTACACCGACCAATTGTTGATTTATTTTTGAAATACGGTTTCTTTATCTGATTTTTATTTGAAAAAAATACTTTCATTGCCCAATCGCCATTTTTTTAAGCTGAAAAAAAATCATTTAAGTTTAAAAAACCAAATGGTAATTTTATTTTAAAGCTCAGCATGGACATTTAGATCACTATGGTCATCTAATATCCGAGAGTTTAACGATTTAAAAAAAAAGAATGACACTTTTTTTACTTACCTAGTTACATCACACTGATAGGTATGCCCATGTATACTGAACGCAGGTTCGAATCCCAGAGGGCCATGACGACAGTAAACGGTCAGTAGACTACGTCGAGAGCACGACTTCAGAGGCGTAGCGACCCCTCGCGGAGCCCGGGGACAAACTTTCAATTAGGTGCCCCCCCCCCCCTCCCCCATATATTTTTTATATTTATAATTCAAAACTGCAGTTAAAATGTGCTTTTTAATTTTTTTTCAACCCATTTTGGTCTCCTAGGGTCGGCGCCCAGGGACATACGTACCCCCCCCCCCCATCGCTACGCCTCTGCACGACTTGCCTATAGCCAGGTTTGTTAGATTCTCTTTGCTGGTTTCTAAGACTGCTACAGAAAATTGTAAACTAGTTTAGTTGTAAGTCTTTGTGTGGTGAAATAGACATGAAGTTCATTGATTAAGATGAAAAATGAAAATGTGGTAAGCTGTAGAACTGGGAGAAGTTGTGAAGTGGTGAATTAGTGAGCTGGTGAAATAAATAGATCTTCAAGGGGACAATGCGAGACACCACCAAGATGTTCCGCTTGCTCTTTTCATTGTCGCCTGTAAACTGTCGTCACAGACGGCTGCTTTAACGGAGGCGGGGGGGGGGGGGGGGGAGGGGGGTAGAGAGAGAGAGGAGTGGAAAGTAAGGGTGAGGATAATCGTCCTTCACGAGCTACTGATAGTGGTTTAAAGTGTTTTAGTCGCAGCATTTAGTAGTTTCGAATTCACAAATTATGAATTACTGAAAATAAGAATTAAACTAAATAGCTGCGTATGCAGGTCGTAATAATAAAAAGTAAAAAGAAAAAAAAATCAAAGATACGGTATCGAACAAAGAACAGGAATTTGTGTTCACATGTTCCTATGCGTATGAAGGGATAGTGTGGTCAGCACTTAGCCCAGAGTAACTATCGGAGATGGGTGGACTTGATCCTGGATACGAACTCGAGACTTTAGGTTTAGCAGTTTAGAGTTCTACCGCTATGCCACACCGTCCCTGTATGTAATAGGTAAACAATACTAATTGATCTTGGGCGACATCTAGTTATATGCTTCTCTCACATCTCCTACCCTGTCTCTCTGTCCCCTCTCTCTCTCTCTCTCTCTCTCTCTCTCTCTCTCTCCTCTCTCTCTCTCTCTCTGTCATATCCGGCGCAAGCAATCTTCGTCGCTCATGTAGACGGGAAAAGCTTTTATAATCGAGCATTTCTCTCCCCATGTTACCAGCTAGTCCCGTGGGTTTCTGCCAACCTATTGCTACCCCCCCCCCCCCCCAATACATGGCACCACCTAGTTTGGACGTCAGGGGATGAACTACTGTCTCTAACCCTGTGGTTTCTGAACCCCAGAGTTTCTTCCAGGCATCTGGCATAGAAACAGCCCCCCCCCGGAAAATATTGACCGTCCCCGTCCGAAAATATCAAGTGCACCCCCCCCCTCCACACACACCCGGAGAAAAAAATCTGGAAGAAACACTGTTGAACCCTTATCTTGTGGTTTAACAAGCACTCGCTCTACCTCCAAACCACGCAACCTCCACTGTCTTCTTAGCGCTGCGTGTCTAAATTTTGTTGTTGTTATAGAAACGAAGCGCGTTTATATTTTTTAGGCTACTAGGAAGTTAAAATACCGTCCTTGACCTTCATAACGTGAGTCGTACTGAAGTTCAAGGACGATTTCTTCTTATAGTTAACAAAAACTGACGCGTCTAGTGACTCCGATTTAGGACGAGAGGCGTCACCGACACCTATCGCATTCTCGAAGTTTCTTAAGCACCGTGGGGCCAGTTTGGTCGCCCCCCCCCCCCCTGCCCCAGACTGATCCACGTCGACGGCCCTGGCTGTTTTTTTGTTTTCCAACCAATCAGGTGTAAGCACGCGGGGTCGCACGCGACGACCCCTGGGTTGAATGTTTGCAGGACGGGCCCACGTTGATAGGTGACGCCCCTGGGTCTCATATCTCCCCCCGGGGCAGGCTGCTTGAAGTTCTGACAAGCTACCAGGAGCTGTTTGCTCTGTGTCGGACCCCGGCTCCTACCCCGGCTCCGGCGCCTCGCTGGCTCCCCCTGATACATACATTCGAGTTGTGTCCCCTTGTTCGCCTTGTTTACTCGATGTAATTATATCCTTGTCAAAAGAGACGCATTACTCGATCACGTGATCAGCCCGTAGACCGTAGGTAATTAGCTGTATTTATTTATGGACAGTGCTCCATGTTGAATAATTAGGAAAGCAAGGGTGGGTAGTGGGGGGGGGGGGGGGTGATATAGAACTAATTAACAAATGTTTAATTAGCAAGTACATGAAACGTGTTGATTATAAAACATGTAGTTATATTATTGTTAGGGTCGGGTTTAGCATGAGCGATGTAGTCCAGATAGGGGTTTGGGGTAGGATTAGGTTTAAGGTAGCTAGGGGTAGGATTAGGTTTAAGGTAGCTAGGGGTAGGGTTAGGTTTAAGGTAGCTAGGGGTAGGATTAGGTTTAAGGTAGCTAGGTTAGGTTCAGGTTTAAGGTAGCTAGGGGTAGGATTAGGTTTAGCTAGGGGTAGTGTTAGGTTTAAAGTAGCTAGGTTAGGTTTATGTTTAAGGTAGCTAGTGGTAGGATCAGGTTTAAGGTAGCTAGTGGTAGGATCAGGTTTAAGGTAGCTAGGTTAGGTTCAGGTTTAAGGTAGCTAGGGGTAGGATTAGGTTTAGCTAGGGGTAGTGTTAGGTTTAAGGTAGCTAGGTTAGGTTTAGGTTTAAGGTAGCTAGGGGTAGGATTAGGTTTAAAGTAGCTAGGTTAGGTTCAGGTTTAAGGTAGCTAGGGGTAGGATTAGGTTTAGCTAGGGGTAGTGTTAGGTTTAAGGTAGCTAGGTTAGGTTCAGGTTTCAGGCAGCTATGGGTAGGGTCAGGTTTAAGGTAGCTAGGGGTAGGATTAGGTTTAGCTAGGGGTAGTGTTAGGTTTAAAGTAGCTAGGTTAGGTTCAGGTTTAAGGTAGCTAGGGGTAGGTTCAGGTTTAAGGTAGCTAGGGGTAGGTTTAGGTTTAAAGTAGCTAGGTTAGGTTCAGGTTTAAGGTAGCTAGGGGTAGTGTTAGGTTTAAAGTAGCTAGGTTAGGTTCAGGTTTAAGGTAGCTAGGGGTAGTGTTAGGTTTAAAGTAGCTGGGGTAGGATTAGGTTTAAAGTAGCTAGGGGTAGGATTAGGTTTAAGGTAGCTAGGGGTAGGATTAGGTTTAAGGTAGCTAGGGGTAGTGTTAGGTTTAAAGTAGCTGGGATAGGATTAGGTTTAAGGTAGCTAGGGGTAGGATTAGGTTTAAGGTAGCTAGGGGTAGGATTAGGTTTAAGGTAGCTAGGGGTAGTGTTAGGTTTAAAGTAGCTGGGGCAGGATTAGGTTTAAGGTAGCTAGGGGTAGGATTAGGTTTAAGGTAGCTAGGGGTAGGATTAGGTTTAAGGTAGCTAGGGGTAGGGTTGGGTTTAAGGTAGCTAGGGGTAGTGTTAGGTTTAAAGTAGCTGGGGTAGGATTAGGTTTAAGGTAGCTAGGGGTAGGATTAGGTTTAAGGTAGCTAGGGGTAGGATTAGGTTTAAGGTAGCTAGGGGTAGTGTTAGGTTCAAAGTAGCTGGGGTAGGATTAGGTTTAAGGTAGCTAGGGGTAGGATTAGGTTTAAGGTAGCTAGGGGTAGGATTAGGTTTAAGGTAGCTAGGGGTAGCGTTAGGTTTAAAGTAGCTGGGGTAGGATTAGGTTTAAGGTAGCTAGGGGTAGGATTAGGTTTAGCTAGGGGTAGTGTTAGGTTTAAAGTAGCTAGGTTAGGTTCAGGTTTAAGGCAGCTAGGGGTAGGTTCAGGTTTAAGGTAGCTAGGGGTATGGTCAGGTTTAGCTAGGTGTAGGGTCAGGTTTAGCTAGGGGTTGGTGCTAGGTTTAATGTATAGGTTTAAGGTTGCTCAACCTTTTTAGTGTTCCTATATTAGACACCATCTTAACAACGACTACAATATGAATGTGAACTCCAGCATTAGCCCTAATGCTAACCCATCCACTAACCATGATACACCCTTCTAGACCAACACACATGATACGGAACTGGTGGAACGGTGTGGTCGGACCGTAAAGCACGCGACTGCTAACCCGAAAGTCTCTAGTAGCATGTCCACGAGTCCACCAAGCTCAGGTGGGTACCTGACTTACACCCCGCTCAGATGGGTACCTGCATTAAGTTAGGGAAATTGAAAGCAGATGGCTGACCATACTATCCCTTCACATGCCGAGGGCATAGAAACAGGTCAACTCTACTTCACCTGCCCCATGCATCATCAGATTCTAAGGGGGATTCGCTTTTTTTTAATTGGAACATAATCTATAAATCAACACCAACCAATAGATCTATACCTTTAACTACTACACATACAGCCCTATAATACACTGAACGACATTTGAAAGTGAATATCGGTTTCGTAAACTGCAAATACCACTGCAGATATAAGGTACTATCTAAATGTGTAGGGTTTATAAAGGCGCATGTTCAAGCCAGCGAATTCTGAGCAATAGGATAATACTTCGTGTCTACACGTCTATTTCATTAACAAATGCTGGCTTCGTGTGTGTAGGAATTTTAAAATGTTTTATATATATTTCCCAGCGTTAGAATACAACAAGTATATAATTTAGTGAACAAGCGAATTTAAGCGTGGAGCATTATTTACTATCCGCTTCCATTGTTTAACTTTCTCTATACTCAGCCTATTAAAAAAAAACTGACTTCACTATTTACAATGGGTTATTTCCCTTGCTATAGAAGCCAACAAAATGCGGGCTTCTTTTTTGGTGTAAGTGAAGCGACTCTGGGCGTTTGTTGTTCTTTTAAGCATTCTACGAGTTCTTCTAGTTTCACCTGTCGGCTGTAGAGAAAGTTAATTGGTGTTGATACACCTGGAATTCACTGGACGAGGGGTGGGGTGGGGGGGGGGGCATTGAGTTACTGTCCTTGCTACAGATGTTGAACTGTCGGTATAGTTTATTTTTGTTTTGTTTGAAAATTGAAATTCGCGAAAGAAAAAAAAAACGGATCCATTTCGCAGTTTAAAAACAGTCAGTACAACGAAAACTAAATAAAAGGGAGGGAAAGACCAACTAACCACGAAAAAGTAAGACATATTTTGAGACAGAGAGACAGAAAAATAATACAGAAAGCTTGAGAACAGACACGGGGTAAAATAGAGGAAAGAATTATTTAGAGAATGTTGTGTTTGGTATACAGGCTAATTGTTGTATCAGCCGTTTACTTTATCGGCCGTTTGTTGTATCGGCCGTTTGTTGTATCGGCCGTTTGTTGTATCAGTTGTTTGTTGTATCAGTTGTTTGTTGTATCGGCCGTTTGTTGTATCGGCCGTTTGTTGTATCGGCCGTTGGTTGTATCGGCCGTTTGCTGTATCGGCCGTTTGTTGTATCGGCCGTTTGTTGTATCAGTCGTTTGTTCTATCGGCCGTTTGTTGTAGGCTGGTCGTTGTGTTTGTTGTTAACTGTTTTACTGCATGTGCTGTTTGTTGTATGACAAACTTTAATAACTCAAAAGCTCGTTATGATTTGTTTTTGCTTTTCTGTTGTTGTTTTTAGTTTGTTTTTTTCTGTTTTTTTTTTAATTTATTGCAAAGTTTATATAATGGACTCTTTGTTCTAGCCGCCTCTTCTGTTAATGGTTGTGACGGTAATGCCGTGCCATCAACCTCTCTTGCCGCCAGTGTTTCTTCCAAACTTTTTTCTCCGGGGGGGGGGGGGGGGGGGCGGGGCACTAGAAATTTTCGGGGGGGGGGCGGTAGACTTTCTTCGGGGGGTGGGGTGGACACTGTTGAAAGTATATATTTTCTATATAAATTCTATAAATTTCATTTCGTTCGGGGGGGGGGGGAGCGGTAGAATTTTTTCGGGGGGGGGGAGGGGGTGGGCTTCGCCGAAGAGATGCCTGGAAGAAACTCTGCTTGCCGCCTCTCACCATAATGCCTGTTTCACCTTGCAGTGCCGAGCTGAAACTGTTGCCGAGAAAATTAACCCACTTGTGCAGCAGGATTTAATAGCTAATTAATTTAATTAAAACTGGATTAATGGGTATCAGTCGAGGTTTCAAGAGCACGTTGAACTAGAGTCGATAGAAAACGAAAACCTAGGGCGGATTGGAACTAACAAAAATAACCATAGCAGTTGATTATGAGATCAATTCTTGGTTTAAATAAATGTTAAACAAATGTGTAGAAATCATTTTGACTGTCATTGTTGGGTTGAGTGTAGACAACATAGAACATGATTTTATACTATGAAAGTTCGTTGTTTTTCATGTTTCCTTATTAGATAAGTGTTCTCGGCGATGTCATGCTAGGTACTCAAATCAACTGAGTGGGCCCATACATAACCTACAACTTGTAAATGTTTAAAAGGTTATTCAAAATCAAAGCATCATTTCATCTCAAAATATTTGCATACTTAAGTTATCTGTGAATTGTAAGGCGAGGATATGCAACAATGTAAGAATTGTTGTGGTGAATTGTTGTTGTGTTGTTGTTGTTGTTGTTGTTGTTTGGTAAGCATTATTATTATGGCCCGCATCCGAAGCCAGCTTGGTCGAATGGCTCAAGACAGATGACTCTAGAGAGCCGTCGATAGTGGCCTACACTCCAGCAGGAAAGAGAACTCTGGAGAGCTGTAGTTGGTGGCCCATACTCCAGCAGGACAGAGAACTCTGGAGAGCTGTAGGTGGTGGCCCATACTCCAGCAGGACAGAGAACTCTGGAGAGCTGTAGTTGGTGGCCCATACTCCAGCAGGACAGAGAACTCTGGAGAGTTGTAGTTGGTGGCCCATACTCCAGCAGGACAGAGAACTCTGAAGAGCTGTAGTTGGTGGCCCATACTCCAGCAGGACAGAGAACTCTGGAGAGCTGTAGTTGGTGGCCCATACTCCAGCAGGACAGAGAACTCTGGAGAGTTGTAGTTGGTGGCCCATACTCCAGCAGGACAGAGAACTCTGAAGAGCTGTAGTTGGTGGCCCATACTCCAGCAGGACAGAGAACTCTGGAGAGCTGTAGTTGGTGGCCCATACTCCAGCAGGACAGAGAACTCTGGAGAGCTGTAGTTGGTGGCCCATACTCCAGCAGGACAGAGAACTCTGGAGAGCTGTAGTTGGTGGCCCATACTCCAGCAGGACAGAGAACTCTGGAGAGCTGTAGTTGGTGGCCCATACTCCAGCATGACAGAGAACTCTGGAGAGCTGTAGTTGGTGGCCCATACTCCAACAGTACAGAGAACTCAGGAGAGCTGTAGTTGGTGGCCCATACTTCAGCAGGACAGAGAACTCTGGAGAGCTGTAGTTGGTAGCCCATACTCCAGCAAGACAGAGAACTTTGTAGTTGGTGGCCCATACTCCAGCAGGACAGAGAACTCTGGAGAGCTGTAGTTGGTGGCCCATACTCCAGCAGGACAGAGAACTCTGGAGAGCTGTAGTTGGTGGCCCATACTCCATCAGAGAACTCTGGAGAGCTGTAGTTGGTAGCCCATACTCCAGCAGGACAGAGAACTTTGTAGTTGGTGGCCCATACTCCAGCAGGAAAGAGAACTCTGGAGAGCTGTAGTTGGTGGCCCATACTCCAGCAGGACAGATGACTCTAGAGAGCTGTAGTTGGTGGCCCATACTCCAGCAGGAAAGAGAACTCTGGAGAGCTGTAGTTGGTGGCCCATACTCCAGCAGGACAGATGACTCTAGAGAGCTGTAGTTGGTGGCCCATACTCCAGCAGGAAAGAGAACTCTGGAGAGCTGTAGTTGGTGGCCCATACTCCAGCAGGAAAGAGAACTCTAGAGAGCTGTAGTTGGTGGCCCATACTCCAGCAGGAAAGAGAACTCTGGAGAGCTGTAGTTGGTGGCCCATACTCCAGCAGGACAGATGACTCTAGAGAGCTGTAGTTGGTGGCCCATACTCCAGCAGGAAAGAGAACTCTGGAGAGCTGTAGTTGGTGGCCCATACTCCAGCAGGACAGAGAACTCTGGAGAGCTGTAGTTGGTGGCCCATACTCCAGCAGGACAGAGAACTCTGGAGAGCTGTAGTTGGTGGCCCATACTCCAGCAGGACAGAGAACTCTAGAGAGCTGTAGTTGGTGGCCCATACTCCAGCAGGACAGAGAACTCTGGAGAGCTGTAGATGGTGGCCCATACTTCAGCATGACAGAGAACTCTGGAGAGCTGTAGTTGGTGGCCCATACTCCAGCAGGACAGAGAACTCTGGAGAGCTGTAGTTGGTGGCCCATACCCCAGCAGGACAGAGAACTCTGGAGAGCTGTAGTTGGTGGCCCATACTCCAGCAGGACAGAGAACTCTGGAGAGCTGTAGTTGGTGGCCCATACTCCAGCAGGACAGAGAACTCTGGAGAGCTGTAGTTGGTGGCCCATACTCCAGCAGGACAGAGAACTCTGGAGAGCTGTAGTTGGTGGCCCATACTCCAGCAGGACAGAGAACTCTGGAGAGCTGTAGTTGGTGGCCCATACTCCAGCAGGACAGAGAACTCTGGAGAGCTGTAGTTGGTGGCCCATACTCCAGCAGGACAGAGAACTCTGGAGACCTGTAGTTGGTGGCCCATACTCCAGCAGGACAGATGACTCTAGAGAGCTGTAGTTGGCGGCCCATACTCCAGCAGGACAGATGACTCTAGAGAGCTGTAGTTGGTGGCCCATACTCCAGCAGGACAGATGACTCTAGAGAGCTGTAGTTGGTGGCCCATACTCCAGCAGGACAGAGAACTCTAGAGAGCTGTAGTTGGTGGCCCATACTCCAGCAGGACAGATGACTCTAGAGAGCTGTAGTTGGTGGCCCATACTCCAGCAGGACAGATGACTCTAGAGAGCTGTAGTTGGTGGCCCATACTCCAGCAGGACAGATGACTCTAGAGAGCTGTAGTTGGTGGCCCATACTCCAGCAGGACAGATGACTCTAGAGAGCTGTAGTTGGTGGCCCATACTCCAGCAGGAAAGAGAACTCTGGAGAGCTGTAGTTGGTGGCCCATACTCCAGCAGGACAGATGACTCTAGAGAGCTGTAGTTGGTGGCCCATACTCCAGCAGGACAGATGACTCTAGAGAGCTGTAGTTGGTGGCCCATACTCCAGCAGGACAGATGACTCTAGAGAGCTGTAGTTGGTGGCTCATACTCCAGCAGGACAGATGACTCTAGAGAGCTGTAGTTGGTGGCCCATACTCCAGCAGGACAGATGACTCTAGAGAGCTGTAGTTGGTGGCCCATACTCCAGCAGGACAGATGACTCTAGAGAGCTGTAGTTGGTGGCCCATACTCCAGCAGGACAGATGACTCTAGAGAGCTGTAGTTGGTGGCCCATACTCCAGCAGGACAGATGACTCTAGAGAGCTGTAGTTGGTGGCCCATACTCCAGCAGGACGACAGATGACTCTAGAGAGCTGTAGTTGGTGGCCCATACTCCAGCAGGACAGATGACTCTAGAGAGCTGTAGTTGGTGGCCCATACTCCAGCAGGACAGATGACTCTAGAGAGCTGTAGTTGGTGGCCCATACTCCAGCAGGACAGAGAACTCTGGAGAGCTGTAGTTGGTGGCCCATACCCCAGCAGGACAGAGAACTCTGGAGAGCTGTAGTTGGTGGCCCATACTCCAGCAGGACAGATGACTCTAGAGAGCTGTAGTTGGTGGCCCGTACTCCAGCAGGACAGAGAACTCTGGAGAGCTGTAGTTGGTGGCCCATACTCCAGCAGGACAGAGAACTCTGGAGAGCTGTAGTTGGTGGCCCATACTCCAGCAGGACAGAGAACTCTGGAGAGCTGTAGTTGGTGGCCCATACTCCAGCAGGACAGAGAGTGTAGTTGGTGGCCCATAATACAGCAGGACAGAGAACTCTGGAGAACTGTAGTTGGTGGCCCATACTCCAGCAGGACAGAGAGTGTAGTTGGTTGCCCATACTCCAGCAGGACAGAGAACTCTGGAGAGTTATAGTTGGTGGCCCATACTCCAGCAGGACAGAGGGTGTAGTTGGTGGCCCATACTCCAGCAGGACAGAGAACTCTGGAGAGTTATAGTTGGTGGCCCATACTCCAGCAGGACATGGAACTCTGGAGAGCTATAGTTGGTGGCCCATACTCCAGCAGGACAGAGAACTCTGGAGAGCTATAGTTGGTGGCCCATACTCCAGCAGGACAGAGAGTGTAGTTGGTGGCCCATACTCCAGCAGGACAGAGAACTCTGGAGAGTTATAGTTGGTGGCCCATACTCCAGCAGGACAGAGAACTCTGGAGAGCTGTAGTTGGTGGCCCATACTCCAGCAGGACAGAGAACTCTGGAGAGCTGTAGTTGGTGGCCCATACTCCAGCAGGACAGAGAACTCTAGAGAGCTGTAGTTGGTGGCCCATACTCCAGCAGGACAGAGAACTCTGGAGAGCTGTAGATGGTGGCCCATACTTCAGCATGACAGAGAACTCTGGAGAGCTGTAGTTGGTGGCCCATACTCCAGCAGGACAGAGAACTCTGGAGAGCTGTAGTTGGTGGCCCATACCCCAGCAGGACAGAGAACTCTGGAGAGCTGTAGTTGGTAGCCCATACTCCAGCAGGACAGAGAACTCTAGAGAGAGCTGTAGTTGGTGGCCCATACTCCAGCAGGACAGAGAACTCTAGAGAGAGCTGTAGTTGGTGGCCGATACTCCAGCAGGACAGAGAACTCTAGAGAGAGCTGTAGTTGGTGGCCCTTACTCCAGCAGGACAGAGAACTCATGAGAGCTGTAGTTGGTGGCCCATACTCCAGCAGGACAGAGAACTCTAGAGAGAGCTGTAGTTGGTGGCCCATACTCCAGCAGGACAGAGAACTCTAGAGAGAGCTGTAGTTGGTGGCCCATACTCCAGCAGGACAGAGAACTCTGGAGAGATGTAGTTGGTGGCCCATACTCCAGCAGGACAGACAACTCTAGAGAGAGCTGTAGTTGGTGGCCCATAATCCAGCAGGACAGAGAACTCTGGAGAGCTGTAGTTGGCGGCCCATACTCCAGCAGGACAGAGAACTCTAGAGAGAGCTGTAGTTGGTGGCCCATACTCCAGCAGGACAGAGAACTCTAGAGAGAGCTGTAGTTGGTGGCCCATAATCCAGCAGGACAGAGAACTCTGGAGAGCTGTAGTTGGTAGCCCATACTCCATTCAGAGTGAAGGAAGATAATTATGAAAGCTAATAACGACACGTTCACAACTGTAGACCTAGCTTTGTGTTGATGGTTAGGATTTAGATTGTGATTTATAATTTAGATCAAAGCTACGACAACGGCTATCCCAATTCAAAGTGTCAGAGGTCATGCATATGGGGGGGGGGGGTAGAGAATAAATTAGATCCGCCGAAATGAAATTGAAACCGTTTCAACTGGATGGTCGATGCCCAAAGACGGCCATTTAGTTTATTAAGTTGGTTTTTATGTATTGAATGAATAATACATTTGGGATCACAGGAAGGGGGCAGGGGGTGTGTGGGGGGGGGGGGGGGGGTTAGGGGGGGGCAGCAGAAGAGTAGCGAGACTCCATCGACTGGCGAAACTCAAATAGAGGGGAGAGGGGGGTGTAAAGAAAATACAGTTTGGGAAAAGGGGAGTAAATGTATTTTTAAAAAAAAAGGGAAATAACTACTTAATTTTTTTAATGAATTTAAACTCTTGAAGCTGTAAACACAATGTCAAATTAACAACAACATAAGTTCAATAGGGCTGGTAAGTAGGTCACCAACCAGTTCTATGGCTCATGCAGTTTTTATTGAGCAAAAGGTCGACTAATATAATGGTAAAATATGTGATTAACAATCACATACTTGAAAAAAAATGCTTTTCCATAATTGTTTGCTGTATCTGATCGTGCATTTTGTGTCAGCCTGAATAATGTCTGAAAAGCGTAGGTTACGCTGTGACATATGGCATATGACATACGAGGGCTGGTGTAGGTTCACCGGTACTTCGTTATTGTACTTGTATTACATAGTCAAATTGATAGAGGAGGGGGTTTTAACGTAATGAACTAAACGTGGACTACTTCCTGGAAAATGGAGAGCGTGCGTAACATTCGCAGGTGGAGAGATCTTGGAATTTAACTGAAGGGGGGGGGGGGGCGAATTTGTAGCCATGCTATTTTTTATAAACACCATTTTAAAACAATAATTAAGTGATATTGTGATTGTTTTTTTTTTGTGAAAGAAAACATGTATCGTATGTGGGAGGTAAAATCATTGAATAACATTTTAAAAAAAACGCATTTATGAAAATAGCATAACGATACAGTTTTATATTAGCGGTACAATGTTTTCCACTGTCAGTAATAATGCAATTAAAACATGTAAAACCTTAACAATTAACTTGGCACCACTGTTCGTATATATATATATATATATATATATATATATATATATATATATATATATATATATTTATATACATATATATTTATATACATATATATTTATATACATATATATATATATATATATATATATATATATATATATATATATATATATATATATACCCTGACTCTTATGTCGACACATTGAAATCATATGAGTGGCTTGACTAAATATAGTTAAAGTATAGTCGCACCCTTTGTTTTTCTTATTAACAAAAAAATGGATAGATGATCTATTAGAGATATCTTCCCATGTGTTGATAGCAATAAACTAGGGGAGACAAACCTGACACAATTACTTTAAAAAGTGGATTGTAAATTTAAATGCATGTCTGTACAGCATAAATATATGTTCTATACACATCATTTTTTTTAAAAACAAAGATAACAAACATTCATTATTTTAATTAAAATAATAGATTGTTCTGTCATAAACTCTTAGTATGTATAATATAAAAGCAATATAATCTTTACACACCGATAAATTAAAAAATTGAAAATATTAGTTGTAACTAGTGCTTTCGAAGGTTTGTTAAGGCTTAATTTGTTTTAATACAAAAAATTGCTAACATGGACCGTACTGACAGAGTCTAATGACCTAATACAGGGTTCGGCAACCTGCGGCTCGCGAGCCGCATGCGGCTCCTTTGATATCAGTGTGCCGCTCGCAGTCTCATAGTATTGTGCGAAACGTGTATGTTTTTATATGAATATAATTATTATTTCTGACTTAAACCAATTTATTTTAAATTTATTTACCTTATTGTAATCAAATACCATAATATTAAAAAAAATAATTGGCTTAAAAAATAATAAGTGGCTCTTTAAAAGCTTGGAGATTATGTAAATTGTAACTTTTGGCTCTCCCGCCTCAAAAGGTTGCCGACCCCTGACCTAAAACACACAACAAAATGTCTGGCATTGCACATGGTCGTTTGGGTGAAGAAAGAAAAGCATGGAGAAAAGATCATCCATTTGGATTTGTAGCCAAAGAAACAAAAAATCCAGACGGCACACTAAATCCTGTAAATTGGGAATGTAAAATACCAGGCAAGAAGGGAACACCATGGGAGGGAGGTTTGTAAATGTTGCGAATGTTGTTTAAAAATGATTATCCTCGTTCTCCACCTAAATGTAAATTTGAGCCACCTTTGTTTCATTCAAATGTCTATCCATCTGATACAGTATGTCTTTCATTATTGGATGAAGAAAAAGATTGGCGTCCCTGCAGTCACAATCAGAGGCGTAGCGAGGGAGGGCGGGGGGTGCGGACCGCACCGGGGTGACACCATTTAGGGGGTGACACCAAGGCAAAAAGTAGCAAAATACATAGAGAAAAACTTGAGGGAGGTGCAAATCGAAAGTTTTGAGGGGGGTGCAAATCAAAGTTTGAGGGGGGGGGGGGTGCAAATCGAAAGTTTGAGGGGGGTGTGCAAATCGAAAATTTTGAAAGTTTGTCCCCGTAAGGGTCGATACGCCTCTGGGGGTGACACCATTAAGTGCCGCACCGTGTGACACCCGACCTCGCTACGCCACTGGTCACAATAAAACAGATTTGACTGGGTACCCAGAAGTTGCTGAATGTGCCCAACATAAAAGACCCTGCTCAGGCTGTGGCATACACAATCTATTGTCAAAATCGTGCTGAGTATGCAGAGGCGTAGCGACCCTTCCCGGCGCCCGGGGACAAACTTTTCGATTTGCACCCCCCACCCCTCAAGATTTCGATTTGTACCCCCCTCAAACTTTCGATTTGCACCCCCCCCCCCACCCTCAAACTTTCGATTTGCACCCCCCTCAACCTTTCAATTTATTTTTCCAACCCATTTTTTTCGCCCCGTAGGGTCGGCGCCCGGAAACATATGTTCCCCCCCCCCCCCGCCCCCCCCCCCCCCCCCCCCCTCGCTACGCTACTGTGAGTATGAGAGACAAGTGAGAGAGCAGGCTTCTAGATTCAGGGATCCGACTTCTCGATAAGATTGTCATTTAAGAACATGTGGCATTTATCCTTAGTAACTGGCCCACATTGCAGAGGCGTAGCTAGGGGGGGCGGGGGGGGCGGCCGCCCCGGGCGCCGACCCTATGGGGGCGCCAAAAGGGGTGGGAAAATTTTTTTAAAGCTGATTTTATGCTGCAGTTTTGAATTATAAACTGTCTAAGTTAAGAAATGTAATGGCTACACGCATTTACATACTGATTTAACTGTTTTCTATCTTGATTTCTTAATGTAAAACATATACTCTTAAGAAACAGTGACCGGCAAAACCGCTTTGAAGCTTATCCTAGATGGGGGGGGGGCGCTTTTTCGAGACTTAAAACGGAAGAATTTACACTAGATTGTTGAGTCGATAAACGTTACCACTATTAAAAGAAACCAACCAATTGTATTAAAACGTATTGTACGATTGTTGAACTGTAAAATACGTTAGTGACTTTTATCAAGATGGTGCAGGGGGGCGCTTTTAGGCTAAATAAAATAGCAAAATTACACAGGATTCTGAGTAAACAACCTTTAGCTCTCAGAAAGAAACGAATTGTACTGTGCATTGTATAATTGTGTAACATTTTTTTTTTAAAAAGTTAGTTACGTTAAAAACCGCTCTACAAACTTTGTCCAAGATGGTTGTGATGAGTGTGTGTGGGGGTGGGGGGGCGCTTTTTTCGCTAACAAAAATCGCAAGTATTTGTACTGGATTGGTGAGTAGATAACTCTCTTAACACTTAGTAAAGAAACCAAGTGTATTAACGCGTAATGTACAATTTCAATAGCCAGTTTTGTTAAAAAAAAGACGCGACTAGTTCTTTGTAAGATTCTACGATTCTCTCAACTTCAACGTGAGAGATCAGATACTTTTGATCAGTGTTTCTTCCAGACTTTTTTCTCCGGGGGGGGGGGGGGGGCACTAGAAATCTTCGGGGGGAGGGGGGGAGGCGGTAAACTTTCTTCGGGGGGGGGGGGGCGGACACTGTTAAAAGTATATATTTTCTATATATAAATTATATAAATTTCATTTCGTTCGGGGGGGCGTAAAAATTTTTTCCGGGGGGCCCCCCGAAAAGATGCCTGGAAGAAACTGTGTGCGAGAAGGCAGGGCAAATCTGCGAAATCCAAGACTACGAGCTGTTAACATCCGTTGGATTCCAGTTTGTTTTCTCTAGCTTGTTTTGTCATACCATCAACCAATCAACGAAATACCCATGTCGTATTCCAATGTGAACAATAAATATTTCTGATAACTTCTTCTTGTATGTCACTTGTGTGTCCTTACTCTAACAAACTTCGAATCCAACTATGTACCATATCACAACAGAGATCGTTCAAAACTAGAACATAAAAGGTTGGTCTAAACATATTAGCGTTAGCTACAAACTACCCTCTAACACAGATCAGGCTTATTTTTTTTAACTGACATTACTAATCTTTCGCAAAAAAAGTTAAACGCATCTTAATGGGAATTAGATTGTCGTAAAGTTTTAAGGAATGAAAATCATACAATGTAATTATTAAACCTTGTCCGGACTGTAGCATACACGCTTACACACACGCTTACACACACAAATACACTCTTACCCACACACAAGCTTATATATAAACACACTATCACACACACATAATTATACACACACACACACACACACACACATATATATATATATATATATATATATATATATATATATATATATATATATATATATATATATATATATATATATAAATAAGCGGGGGGGGCGCCAAATTGAAAGTTCGCCCCGGGCGCCGGGAAGGGTCGCTACGCCTCTGCCACATTGTTACAGCTGAACATGTATAGCCTAAAAAGATACATCAGTGGAGTTTTCTCAGTTTTTGCACTTTTTGTCAACTTATTACTTTGAGTTATATTTTGTACTGAAAAACCTTTATGTATGATATTAAATAAAAAATCAATGATTGCAAAAAAAAAAAAAAAAAAAAAAAATTAATACAAAAAAAAATATTTCGTAGTTTTACACACCTTCAAAGACATGAATTATTATTGCTATTTTAAATGTTTAAAATAAATTTAAAAAAAAAATACATTTGGAGGACTGCTATAGATATAGATGTATGAAAGGGAAGAATGTTTGCTTTGATGTGTCTAATTGTAATGAACATAACTTTTCCGGTTGCTTAAATTTTGTATCATTTTAGATTTCTGTAAACCCAAATTTATTTCAGCTCTACTTAAAAGCCCACACCTCATCAGCCCACTACGCCGATGAAAAAATCCCATAAATCATTTAAATACACATTTGCATTTTTAGGTTCTTAAAAATAAAATTGTGATTAGACGTTTTGTATTAAATCTATGTATAAGTAAACCATCTTAAATGAATGAAAGTAGGCTAAAAGTATGAAAGCTGTATTACTATTGTAAATCAGTATCAGTCGTCACAAGCCGATGATGAAAACTGTAATACTTAAGCAAACATGCAAGACAAACTGACACTGTAAATTACATGTCTGAGGGAAAAAAAAGAAAAAAAATGAAAAAAAAAAGCGATCAAATTTCGTTATAAATTAAAATTATTTGCTCTTAAGTAGTCTAGTAGATGAGTTGTTTTAACAGCGGTCCGCCATTGAAAGGGTGAGGTACCCATTAACGACAAACTCTAGACTCAGTAGCACCCTACATGACCATTTGGTAAGCTTGAACGCGACGGAGGGGTTGGTATTGAAGGGCTGAGGTGGAAGGGCTGGTATTGAAGGGCTGAGGTGGAAGGGCTGGTATTGAAGGGCTGGGGTGGAAGGGCTGGGGTGGAAGGGCTGGGGTGGAAGGGCTGGTATTGAAGGGCTGGGGTGGAAGGGCTAGGGTGGAAGGGCTGGTATTGAAGGGCTGGGGTGGAAGGGCTAGGGTGGAAGGGCTGGTATTGAAGGGCTGGGGTGGAAGGGCAGGGGTGGAAGGGCAGGGGTGGAAGGGCTGGGGTGGAAGGGCTGGGGTGGAAGGGCTAGGGTGGAAGGGCTGGGGTGGAAGGGCTGGGGTGGAAGGGCTGGGGTGGAATGGCTGGTATTGAAGGGCTGGGGTGGAAGGGCTGGGGTGGAATGGCTGGTATTGAAGGGCTGGTATTGATGGGCTGGGGTTGAAAGCGACGACATAGTTTTATTCGAGTCGATTGACAGATATATGTTTTTCAAACAATATGATAGGTTACTCTTTATGATTTGTTTCTCTTGCCATCTAACTCTACGCCTTCTCGTAGTTGTCGTGATAAAAATAGACAAAAAGCAAGGGTTGTTGCATTCTCATATGGTGTACATCAAGGTGCATAAATAGACTTAGACACAATGTATTTGGCTAAGTCTTTTTGTTGTTGTTGGTTTATGTTCTATTTGAGGAACCAACTACTCATAAACGCTATCACACGCTGAATTACACTTACATACACCCACACATACACACGCAAATCCAACTTTGAAACACATATATACACTTACCCCCTTCTCCCTCACACATACATCAACACACAGAATCTATCAAAAACACTTACACAACTACATATTCGCAACCCCCCCCCCCCCAACACACACACGCACTAACCTAGCAGATGTCAATGTCATCATCCCTCGCCCACCTCACACCGGATGTGACGTACTAACATCATTACAGACACGTGACCACGACAACCGGCCTGACATGGCCTGGCGCTCTGACCACCCTGGCACCAAGTTCCCCCCCCCCCCACACCCACACCCCCACACCCCCACACAGGACGACCCCACGTTTAGAAAACATCACAAGTGTGTGAGGGAATAGTCCGATTGGTTAATCAAGAACGATTACTGCGGTACGTCACCGCTTCATCAAAAATGATCAATGAAAAATCAAAATGATTAATTTCGAGATTAATCACCGCTTCTTGATTTAATAACGTTGATTAATTTTGAGGGAAATTTGATATACGTTTTAATTAATTACTTTGTAATGATTCTTGTAGGAAAATTTAAATATAAAATTATATTTTTTAATTGTTAAATTTACTGTAGAATTAGTCAACAAATTACCAAAAGGCGTTGTGGGTGCTTGGTGAGTATTGTCTGTTAAAAAAAAATGCGAGCGAAATATAATCAATTAACAATAGCTTGTAACAGCGGGATGCAAATTCTAAATTCAGGGGAGCCGGGAGGGGGGGGGGGGGGGGGGGTGTTGGAGACCCAGTGTCCAAAACTCTCAAGATTCGTCAATAGTCGGACTTGAGTGGGGATTAGTGCCGGGGATTAGTGCGGCTAATTAAGGCGGTGTTGATATCAGTGCGCAATGAGTCATGACCGATTGCGTGAAAGCATGCGTCACCATGGCAACGATTTGTCTTTTTTTTTTCCTTTTTTTTAATTCAGTGAAGGGACGGGTTGGCAGAGAGAAAAACAGAAATGTAGGGGTGGGGTGGGTTCGAAGGGGGGAGGTGGGATATCTGGTTTCAATTGTAAAGACAACGTGGGAACGCTGTGGGGCGGGGTGGGGCAGGGGAGGGGGGTGAATGTAAGGAACTACCGCGGGGGTGTCATTTAAAATTCTCTTTGCCGTACAGTTGTTGGGGCGTGTACAGTCGTCTGCAAATCGATTGTGTTGTCAGCTGTCAGTGTCATTGACAGCTGTCACCTACTGACACCGTCATCTAGATATTAGATCAAATGCCAATGTCATCTACACATTGAATCAAATGCCAATGTCATCTACACATTGAATCAAATGCCAATGTCATCTACACATTGAATCAAATGCCAATGTCATCTACACATTGAATCAAATGCCAATGTCATCTACCCATTGAATCAAATGCCAATGTCATCTACCCATTGAATCAAATGCCAATGTCATCTACACATTGAATCAAATGCCAATGTCATCTACACATTGAATCAAATGCCAATGTCATCTACACATTGAATCAAATGCCAATGTCATCTACACATTGAACCAAAGGACTTGTCATCTATGCATTTAATTAAATGTCCATATAACAATTCTTTGAGTCAAATGCCAATGTCATATACACATTAAATCAAATGCCAATGTCATCTACACATTGAATCAAATGCCAATGTCAACTACACATTGAGTCAAATGCCAATGTCATCTACACATTACATCAAATGCCATTATCATTGAACCTGACACAAAATGTCTGTTTTCCCCGCCCATCCGAAATACAAAATGCTCAAAATGTCATCTCTCAACTTTCAAAATGACAAATTTACAACCTACCCATCGTGCGCCATGAGTGCAATATTCACCCCCCCTCCCAACCCCTTCCCCACCCCCACCCCCTTCCCCCCCCCCCCCAAACCACAGCCCGCTTCATGCATTTATTCATCCCGTCATCATCCATTGGTCATCCATCTTCTGACCAGGGGGCTTTCCTTTTGTTCGGACACACATTTAGCAACTGGGAATTGGCCGTCCATTCGCCTCGACTGGCCAGGTCTATTGGGGGTGGCCGTCCATTTGCCTAGACTAGCTAGGTCTATTGGGGGTGGCCGTCCATTTGCCTCGGTTAGCCAGGTCTATTGGGGTGGCCGTCCATTTGCCTCGATTAACCAGGTCTATTGGGGGTGGCCGTCCATTTACCTAGACTAGCCAGGTCTATTGGGGGTAGCCGTCCATTTGCCTCGGCTAGCCAGGTCTATTGGGGGTGGCCGTCCATTTGCCTCGGCTAGCCAGGTCTATTGGGGGTGGCCGTCTATTTGCCTCGGCTAGCTAGGTCTATTAGGGGGTGGCCGTCCATTCGCCTCAGCTAGCCAGGTCTATTGGGGGTGGCCGTCCATTTGCCTCGACTAGCCAGGTCTATTGGGGGTGGCCATCCATTCGCATCGGCTAGCCAGGTTTATTGGAGTTTGCCGTCCATTCGCCTCGGCTAGCCAGGTCTATTGGGGGTGGCCGTCCATTCGCCTCGCTTAGTCATGTCTATTGGGGGTGGCCGTCCATTCGCCTCAGCTAGCCAGGTCTATTGGGGTGTGGCCGTCCATTCGCCTCGGCTAGCCAGGTCTATTGGGGTGTGGCCGTCCATTCGCCTCGGCTAGCCAGGTCTATTAGGGGTGGCCGTCTATGTAAGGTTTGGTTGCTACTGGTAGCCTGCGTGTAGCATACTATAACATCTGTGTAACAAATGTATAAATTATTTGTAACAAATGTGAAAGAAATGTATAAACTATATGTAATAAATGTGTATCAAACGAGTAACGATAATGTAACAAACGTGTAGCGAATATATAACAAATCTAAAACAAATCTGTAACTGATGTATAAACTATCCGTAGCAAATCTATAACAAATATGTAACAAATTTGTAACAAATATGTAACAAATCTTTACCAAGACTATAACAAATATGTAACAAATGTGCAACTAATGTGTAAACTATCTGTAATAAATGTGTACCAAATATGTAATCAATCTGTGATAACTATGTAGTAGCATGTTATTTCCTGACTTTTTAACAGCTTTCAACCATCGTACAGAAACCATCATACAGAAATTATCATACAGAAACCATCATAAAAATCATCATACAGAAACCATCATAAAAATCGTCATACAGAAACCACCATAAAGAAGCCATTATACAGAAACCATCATACAGAAACCATCATACAGAAACCATCATATAAAAACCATAATAAAAACCATCATACAGAAACCATCATACAGAAACCATCATACAGAAACCATCATATAAAAACCATAATACAGAAACCATCATACAGAAGCCATCATATAAAAACCATCATACAGAAACCATCATACAGAGACCATCATACAAAAACCATCTTACAGAAGCCATCATAAAAAAAAATATATCAGAAACCATCATTATATTTGTTAAATCTTACACATAAAATTCAAAAAGTGCCATCTCCATTTTTTTAATAAACGAGTAATTTATGCGAATTTCAAATACATTTTTTAAGATATGGGATTAAACAAAAATGAATAAGGTTTCGCCCGATGCCTGATTTATGTACGAAAAGTTTAAAACTTGAAAGAAAACAATGTAATTGCATTTCTCAAGTTCTAATAGCGTGGCTAAATTATTTTACATCTAGAACTTAGTCTTACTTTAACTTAGGTCTGTGTTTAACGGAATTCACACATTATAGTCTGTAGTCTTCATTTGGGTGAATCATAGCTTTTTTAATTATTTTTTTTTTTCAAATTTCGGCGATGGCCTTAAAGCTATACAAAAATAATCCAATTTCTTAATGGGGGCTTAACAACACGTGACCAAATAAACGAAAACCATTGGTCCATTCTCCGGTCACGTGCATTCTTTATTTTTTTTTTAAACTACTGACATAAACAAATCTCTTTCAACTCCCTGCCCTCTGACGCACCCCCTCCCCCTCCTTACCAACGCCGCGTTAAATTATGGTCCGAAAAATGAACCATTTAGAGTTGTCCACACACGGAGTTACTTCCCATTTATCACTTGTTTGCTCACAACTCGCCCGCCATGATGCACGTGAACTCGTGCGCGCATGCGCGAAGTACATAAAGGCCGAAGTTGACGGGCCCCCGGCATCCTTGGCCTTGGGATTAATTTATCGCCGCAAGTGAAAGTGATAGCCTTGATGCCAGAGTTAATGAATATAACACCCGTGGTCAAAGGGGGGGGGGGTAGAGGAAACCCAGGGGTGGATCTTGTCTAAACGTTTGGGGAACTGAACTTCTTAGAAATACACACACACATCTACACACATCTACACAAACTATATATATATATATATATATATATATATATATATATATATATATATATATATATATATATATATATATATATATATATATGTGTGTGTGTGTGTGTGTGTGTGTGTGTGTGTGTGTGTGTGTGTGTGTGTGTGTGTGTGAGTGTGTGTGTGTGTATGTACATATATATACATACATAATAATATATAACTAGAATACCCGTCATCCGTTGGATAACTGTGGGTTTCGGGGGTCATCCATCAAAAAACATCACGTCTGTCACTCAGAGGCATAGCGAGCCTTCCCGGCGCCCGGGGACAAACTTTTCGATTTTAACCCCCCCCCCCCCCCCCAAGATTTCGATTTTCAACCCCCCCCCCCCTCAAACTTTTGATGTGCACCCCCCCCCCCCCCCCCCACTCAAACTTTCGATTTGAACCCCCCTCAACCTTTCAATTTATTTTTCCAAACCATTTTGGCGCCCCAACATATGTCCCCCCCGCCCCCCCTCCACCTCCCCCCGCCTCCCCTTCCCCCCCGCCTCCCCTCCCGCCCCCCCCCCCCCCTCCTCGCTACGCTACTGCAGTGTCACTTATCGTCACAAAAACAGACCCCACATTCAAAAATATGTTTCTTATCTTTTAAAAACACCGAAAACACCGATTTCGGACTATCCCTTCATATACTGACGTTACATGTGACCTACTCAACTCTACTTCACCTGCCCAGTGTCCCGCCAAGTCTCAGACAACATGTTTTTATCGTTTAAAAAACGATTCCAGCCGAGCATGTCTCTGACCACACTATCCTTTCATATGCTTAGGACAAAGAAACAGATGAACTCTACTTCACCTGCCCTGTATCCTGCCAAGTTCAGATAGGCAACTTTATCATTCACATCTAAAAAAAAAAATTGGAAAAAAATATCATTGACATATTGGTCTAGAACCTGTACCACCCGCATGAGAGCGGACTACGCTACAAACTTAGCTATTTACTCGTGACGTCACAAATGAATTTTTATACTATACTTTTGAGTCTCCGCGCATAGATCTAGATCTAAGTCTAGTAGTAGAATCTAGTAACTTTCAAATTAAATTTTATCTTAAATTAGCCAAACAAAGATTTATATAAAATAATTAAGGCCTGAAATAGATTCTAGATGTATTAAGGCCTGAAATAGATTCTAGATGTAGAATTTACATTAAGTCTAGATCTAGAATTTACATTGAGTCTAGTGACCTAGATCTAGGCTAGATCTAGATCTAGGCTAGATTCATAACTTTCCTTCGACAGCTGATCTTTAGATCTAGAGAAATTTATTGTAAAACTAAATGAAAAAAGACAGTTTAAAATTGATATAAGTGTTGGAACGTAATAAATACAGCAAACGGACGTATTGTTAAAGTTATGACCGACAGAAAATTAGATTTAGAACGCGTTAAACTTTTGAATGGGAACACAATTTTCTTCGATAGACGCCGCCATTTTATTGTACTAAAGAGTAAACAAAAAACTGTGACGTCACGGTCCCGCCGAGTGTAGTGGTCGTTCTAAACTTTTTTAAAAAAATGGGTTACTCTGCGTATGAATAAATCAATAAATTAATTAACGTCTTTAAATAAATGTGTGATTAACAGTCTGTCTTAAAACAAAAAATTTTCTCTACCTACATACTATTTTACAGCTTTCCACGATGAGTGCAACCATGCGAGATAGTCAATCAGGCAAACAAACAAACAAACAAAAAAACAAATAAATATTCAAACATGTAAACAAACTTGACTTTTAGTAGTATTAAGATAATGTATTGTGTGTGCGCGCGCGTGTGGGTATATGAGTGTGTAATATGCGTAGGGCCTATAAGGCGAAGTAGGCGGTCGCCATCCCTAGTAGGGGGGGGGGCGAAAAGAGGTTTAATCGCTATTAACAAAAAGTATCTAATAATTAATAACTTTGATTATCTTTTATAAACTATTTCGGAGCCCAGGACGAACTATCAATTTTGCGCCACACCCCAAAATTAGGTCTATGTAGGCCTATATTCCTTCACGATGTTGAAAATTGTTTTTCCACCTCCCTAGTTTAGTAAGGTCGGGACGCTTTTTACCAGTCACTTTGCCTTTTTATTTTGGTGTCACATAATTGATGTATAAAACAATTAAATATGTTCGTAATTTAAATTTCGAACATTCCAAACGGTTATCTAATTTTAAAGTTGATCGCTCCAGCGCATGACGGGGCGTTCCAAACGACATGCAATTTTGGTTTTTAATAGGGCTTCTAAGTCTCGTTTTCTCTTACTTTGAATTAGAAATATGTCCTAGTGTATAGAGTTTTGTAATGACGGGGTGTTCAAAGTATTGTACTTGTTTGGTAAGTTTTGATGACTCGTTTAGATTTGGGAGTAACGGCGGAAGGCTGTTGCTAATATTGTTTCGTAGGTATAAAGTACAGAATGGTTAGAGTGTCGTATTTTATATTTGAACACACTGCAAAGAAAGGTAGGCGTTCTCTTTAGTTTTTTTAGGAATCTAAATTACCACTCTTAAAGTATTAATATATACGAGCCGGCCCGCGGCTTAACATACGCCGCTATTTAGTTGTTTTTTTTTTCTACTTTTCAGTAATTCATAATTTGTGAATTCGACAATACCAACGCTGACACTGAAAATATTTCTTTAAAACACTATAAGTAGCTCGTTAAGGACCATAACCCCCCCCCCCTTCCTCCCCCCCCCCCCCCCCAATGTTTAAAATCGTTTCAAACTAAATTATCTGCCCCTAATAGCCGTCACTCAACCCGACTCCACGAAGGTAAACATAGCGTGAACCACAGCTCACTAAGACCATGTAGGGGTAGGGATGGTAGGGAGCGCGTTTACAGCTTGTTTTCTAGCGTCTCCGAGAAGAGAATTATATATATATATATATAGATAATATTAAATAGGATTGAACTAATAACTAACCGTAAACTTTGGTTGTTTTTTTTTCAAAAAATTTTTTTTAATATTTATCTGTATTTGAATTTCTTGAAAGGCGTCCCTTTATTTATTTATTTTTTGTTTAACAGTGTTCCTCTCTTGCAGCTTTCCCAGCCAGGGTTGACAGTAAGAGCAGCTTTACATGAACATATATGTTACAAGAGCCGACCCGCGGCGTATCATACGCCGCTATTTAGTTGTTTTATTTTCTACTTTTTAGTAATTCATAATTTGTGAATTCGACAGTACCAATGCTGACACTGAAAATATTTGCTTTAAAACACTAACCCACCCCCACTTTCCCCCTACCCCTACCCTACACCCCCCCCCCCCCTAAAGCAGCCTCTTCTTAGTTACCTCCTCTTAAGTTTAAAATAGTTTCAAACTAAATTATCTGCCCCTAATAGCCGTCACTAAACCCGGATTGTAAACATTTAGCGTGAACCGCAGCTCACCAGACCATGTGGGGGGTGGGGGCGGTAGTGATAGAGAGGAAGAGAGGGGACTGCAAGGCGCGCTTGCAGCTTGTTTTCTAACGTCTCTAACAAGAGAAATATAGGCCTATATATAGATATTTATACAAGTTCTATATTTTATCATTTATATTTTCCCATTATGTGGCTAATACAAAACGTTTAAGAGAAGTTAAATAACAATGTTCATATTTACCATATTGCTCATTGCCTTCTCCTTTTCCTTCAGAGACTTAGGATTGTTCATCTTTTCCATATTGCTTGTGACCTGTTCCCTTTCCTCCTGAGACATGAGATTTGAATGGTGAGCCAATGCGTGACGGTAAATGCTTTGAAATGGGAGGGATGTATTACAAAAGCAACATCCGAAGACAGTTTCGTTCTTATGTTTTTTTCAGGTAGTGTCGTCTTATGTCATTGTGAATTTTTATATCATTACAGATGCTGCATTATTTGAGTTAGGTGTGTTATATATTTTCGTGGTCTATAACTTCCTTGACTGTTAGATGCGAGCTGAGGCAGAAACTGCATGTCAGGTGATCGAAGATTAGATTTGCGAGTTGTTTTGTTAATTTTCCTTGTTCTGTGGGGTTGATTTCATTTTTTTCTTTTCATTGACGAGGTGTTATCTATTTCTATTTCTGAATCTGGGCTTGCTGCTTCAGTGTTATGGATTTTTGTTGATGCTTCAGTATTGGTGACTCTGGTGCAGACGTACTTGGCATCGCCTTTTGGTTCGACAGGTTTAAGGGTGCCAATGTTTGCTGCGATGTGGGTGATGCTCTAGGTGGTTCTGTTAAAATTGTCTGTGATGATGATTGTTGAGTTGGTTCCTGTATTGTTGACAGGTGAACATTGGGTGTTGACTCAGGTGTTGATGATTGGCAGTGGTTGGTCCAGTGTCTGTCCGAGCCGCACACCTGACAGGCTTGGCGTCTTCCTGGCAGTGCGATGAGGATATTACGTGTTGTGTCTTTGTATGTAATTTTGATGTAGTGTGGGATGTGTTGTGGATTGTCGTTCTGGATGGTGAACCTGCGGTTGTTTGTGTGCGGGATTGTGGTTATTGTAGGTGTAGATTTGCTGACTGTTTGCAGTGCCTTAATTAGCGTTTCGTTGCTCAGGGCGGGCGGGACCCATCTAAGGGTTCCAATGATTTTGTCTTTGTAGTATCTGTCAAAATTCAAAGTGTATGGTCCGTGTGTTTTGGTGGTGCCGACCAGATCCGCTACATCAAACTCGTTGGACGAGAAGTACCAGGTATCCCCTCGTCCATAGTTGAGCAGCAGGATCTGGTGTGGGCTAATGATATTGCGCAAGAGGTGACCAGGGATGTTCTGGTGGTTGGTTGATTTTATGGTGACTTGAATTACTGTAGGCGAGTCGAAAGGCTCAGGAGCTATTTCATCAGACTAATCGATGGTAATTGTTGTCTTGATATCTGAAAAGGATTGGGCCCATGGTTTCATTAAGCCATCCGAACCGTAGTCCGGGTGGCTCCTCTCCGGGTCTCTCGACCTCGAGGGAACACCCAAGGGCGCAACCCCTTTGCTTGCGATAACAATTTTTGCATTTGTCGTCTTGGAGGATGACATTGGTGAAATTGAGGTGAGATTTATCGCTTGATCTTGCAAGAAGGATAAGAACAGATACTACTTTACTTTGTCCCTTTATGTTTACCGTTTAATAGATTTCCTTCCACAAAGTTCACTCCCTTCAAGCCAGGAGCTAGCTGTGTGGATAGGTTGCATGTTAAAATATACATGTAATACATAGTATTGCGTACACAATTTTACAATGTCATTTTCTTGATTTTCCTTCCGTTTTCCTGGTTTCATTTTTCGTGTTCTTCTGAATTGTTTTCATTTCCGTTTTCTTGGTTCCTTTGATATAACAGAGTACAGGACAATACATGATCTCTTCTCGTAGTTCTTGGCCTTTTTTCTTGCGTGTATTACAATCTTGGTTGGGCAGTGGTTGATTCTTGGTTGGTAGTTGTAGTTTGAGAGTATCTATGAGGGATGATGCGTTGGTGAAAGGGCGAGTCTCGTGTCTTGTCGTTGATGGTAGAGTTGTTCGATGGAGTAGATCTTTAAGAGGGTAGTTGAGGTGGTGTCCTAGTGTTGAGATATGGTTTATAGTAGGTTGCTTTGAATTGTCCTTGTAGTTTGAAAGAGAGTAAAATTGTTTCGTAGGGTATTCTTGCGTAGTCGAATAGTTGAAATGGGCGAAATGATGTTGAAGAACGTTTAGTTTTCGTGATTTTGTAGTGTCGAGGATTGTGGATGAGAAGAATTTGAGAGTGGTCGAGTAGTCGAAAGCTTGGTCAAGTAGTTGGAATGGGCGAAGTGAAGCGGTTGACTGGTGTTTATTTTACGAGAGTTGCGTAATCGTGAAGTTGTTTGAGTAGTTGGTCTTTGAGGGATGGCGAGTTGACTTGATGGTGGTTGTGACGGAACCTCCCACCTAAGATTTCTCCTAGGGGTGTCGTCAGAGTAATCGTGAAGTTGATGATATCGAACTCATTGTGTATCGTAGATAAGAGAGTTTTGCGTAGTTGATCTTTGATAGATGTTGAGTTGATTAGCTGGTATTTGTGCCCAAAGTCTAGATTAGACAGTAACATGTGCCCAGAGTCTAGATTAGACAGCTACATGTGCCCAAAGTCTAGATTAGACAGTTACATGTGCCCAAAGTCTAGATTAGACAGTTACATGTGCCCAAAGTCTAGATTAGACAGTTAAAAGTGCCCAAAGTCTAGATTAGACAGTTACATGTGCCCAAAGTATAGATTAGACAGTTACATCTGCCCAAAGTCTAGATTACACAGTTACATGTGCCCAAAGTATAGATTAGACAGCTACATGTGCCCAAAGTCTAGATTAGACAGCTACATGTGCCCAAAGTCTAGATTACACAGCTACATGTGCCCAAAGTCTAGATTAGACAGTTACATGTGCCCAAAGTCTAGATTAGACAGTTACATGTGCCCAAAGTCTAGATTATACAGTTACATGTGCCCAAAGTCTAGATTAGACAGTTACATGTGGTCACTAGATTAGACAGTTACATGTGCCCAAAGTCTAGATTAGACAGTTACATGTGGTCACTAGATTAGACAGTTACATGTGCCCAAAGTCTAGATTAGACAGTTACATGTGCTTAAAGTCTAGATTAGACAGTTACATGTGGTCACTAGATTAGACAGTTACATGTGGTCACTAGATTAGACAGTTACGTGTGCCCAAAGTCTAGATTAGACAGTTACATGTGCTTAAAGTCTAGATTAGACAGTTACATGTGTCCAAAGTCTAGATTAGACAGCTACATGTGCCCAAAGTCTAGATTACACAGCTACATGTGCCCAAAGTCTAGATTAGACAGTTACATGTGCCCAAAGTCTAGATTAGACAGTTACATGTGCCCAAAGTCTAGATTATACAGTTACATGTGCCCAAAGTCTAGATTAGACAGTTACATGTGGTCACTAGATTAGACAGTTACATGTGCCCAAAGTCTAGATTAGACAGTTACATGTGGTCACTAGATTAGACAGTAACATGTGCCCAAAGTCTAGATTAGACAGTTACATGTGCTTAAAGTCTAGATTAGACAGTTACATGTGGTCACTAGATTAGACAGTTACATGTGGTCACTAGATTAGACAGTTACGTGTGCCCAAAGTCTAGATTAGACAGTTTACATGTGCCCAAAGTCTAGATTAGACAGTTTACATGTGCCCAAAGTCTAGATTAGACAGTTTACATGTGCCCAAAGTCTAGATTAGACAGTTACAAGTGCCCAAAGTCTAGATTAGACAGTTACATGTGCCCAAAGTATAGATTAGACAGTTACATCTGCCCAAAGTCTAGATTACACAGTTACATGTGCCCAAAGTATAGATTAGACAGCTACATGTGCCCAAAGTCTAGATTAGACAGCTACATGTGCCCAAAGTCTAGATTACACAGCTACATGTGCCCAAAGTCTAGATTAGACAGTTACATGTGCCCAAAGTCTAGATTAGACAGTTACATGTGCCCAAAGTCTAGATTATACAGTTACATGTGCCCAAAGTCTAGATTAGACAGTTACATGTGGTCACTAGATTAGACAGTTACATGTGCCCAAAGTCTAGATTAGACAGTTACATGTGGTCACTAGATTAGACAGTTACATGTGCCCAAAGTCTAGATTAGACAGTTACATGTGCTTAAAGTCTAGATTAGACAGTTACATGTGGTCACTAGATTAGACAGTTACATGTGGTCACTAGATTAGACAGTTACATGTGCCCAAAGTCTAGATTAGACAGTTTACATGTGCCCAAAGTCTAGATTAGACAGTTACATGTGCCCAAAGTCTAGATTAGACAGTTTACATGTGCCCAAAGTCTAGATTAGACAGTTTACAGGTGCCCAAAGTCTAGATTAGACAGTTTACATGTGCTCTAAGTCTAGATTAGACAGTTACATGTGCCCAAAGTCTAGATTAGACAGTTACATGTGCCCAAAGTCTAGATTAGACGGTTACGTGTGCCCAAAGTCTAGATTAGACAGTTACATGTGCCCAAAGTCTAGATTAGACAGTTTACATGTGCTCTAAGTCTAGATTTGACAGTTACATGTGCCCAAAGTCTAGATTAGACAGTTACATGTGCCCAAAGTCTAGATTAGACAGCTACATGTGCCCAAAGTCTAGATTAGACAGTTACATGTGCCTAAAGTCTAGATTAGACTGTTGATTGTGAGGTTATTTGAGTAGTTTGTCTTTGAGGGATGGCGAGTTGACTTGATGGTGGTTGTGACGGAACTTCCCACCTAAGATTTCTCTTAGGTGGGTGTCGTCAGAGTTATTGTGAAGTTGTTGGTAGTGAGCTTATTGCGTATTTGATCTTTGAGAGATGGTAAGTTGATTTGCTGGTATTTGTGACTGAACCTCCCACTTAGGGTTTCTCCTAGGTGGTTGTCGTCAAGTGTAGGGCCTCATCGTCCCGGCAAGACCAATTTTAGAAATTATCCCTAAAAGTATGATGTCCCTTTATTTAAGGGATCCAAAAACTAGAAGTCAAAAAAATAGTAGAAGCTCCATTAAAGTAAATGTGTCATCAAAATTGACTAGAAGTATTTTATAATATAGCTAGCGTGTTTAGACTTTCAAACAAAACTATAATTAAGTAGTTAATTTGTAAAATATATTTTTTGACACGACTGCATAAGTACTGTAAAAGATTCTATATAATTTTTAAGTAAGGAAATTTAGATCATTTTATTGTGTCTTTCAAGTATGTATTTGTTACACTTGGTTAATTTAGCTACTTTTGAAAAACTTATTTCCCTTGAATTAAATTTTGGTTTTTTAATTTCCCGATGGGAGATAATTCGTTACTTAACTTAACATTCATTTCAAATTCCTGCACCTTAGGTTGGCCGCTTCCTTATAAATACACTTTAAGTTATTACTTGCTATTGTAAAAATTATATATAGAGAGAAGTTCTAAACTAAATAGTTAGGTAAGTTTTTTTTTAGTATTATCAAGTAGAAAAACAAACACATCATTAGCCGTTGTAGATTGCAATACTTAATGTTAGTAGACATACAGTATGAGATAGTGCAACAAATGCGTCTAAAATCGTCTTAGTCGCAAATTAATCTTCTAATTAATTATGTGTCTTTTTCATATTTTTCGCCCTCTCCTAAAGGATTCATATATAACAATGGTAGGTTGGAATCTATAACATTTATAACCTTTCATTTCCAACACTAAAATAAAGTACGAAGAAGAAAAAAGAAGTTACATAATCACACAATATACAAGCTTAAAACAGGTAAGTTCCGTTCTGGAACTAACCTTGGGAGGTCTGCAGAGAGCCCAACACTACAAGAACTATGCTTTTTTTCCAGTAGTTTTTTCCAGACATTTTTCCCACGGGACAGCGGGAAATTTTCTTGCGTTGTCGTAAAGTACAAAGTAGACTCGTAGACTTAGCAACAATTTCAATAGACTGTATAAGCAAGTAAAATTTGATTTTGAAGTCTACTTGTAGCGTGTATGCAATTGATAATAAATTAATATGTCACTTTTAATTGATTGTTTTCTTATACATGTGTATTAATGTGTGTGAAAGGGGGCGTTTTAAAAAGTTTTGCCCGGGGCGCTAAATAACCTGGCGCCGTCACTGAATGTGCGTGCGTGTGCTTGTGTGTGTGTGTGTGTACATGTATAAAATACATTATTATAACATACACAATTGATCCAGTTTTTTTTTCTAACCGGTTCAGAATCGCTTTCGTAAGTTAGTAAGTAAACCCATACAAAAGTATATTACAATACCATGTTGTTTATAACTTCCCTCATAAACTACAAAGCAACGACATAATTGAGAACACCATCGTATTTAACGATGGCGTGGATTTTGTTTAACACAAAAGTCAAGTAGATGATTTAGACTATATTGCTCCAAGAAAAATGCGCATACGGAAGACTGCGCAAACATAAAAAAAATGCGTAAGTATCAAAAAATAATATAATACACTAATTTTATTTTTTATATTTCGTAGAAAAATGTTATATTATGCTACAATGTACATGTCGTTCTGTGTTAACATCCACAATGCTCAATTTAAAAAACAAATGCCCTTGCGCACTTTTGTGTGCGCAGATTTTTCTTTCCGGTCACCAATTTAGTCGTAGCAAAAAGTGTTTTTTTTTTATTTTATTTTTTTATATAGGAGTTCAGGTGGTTTTATCATATGGACATTTACGTATTGCAACCAAATGGACATTTTTCTTATGTGGCATATAAAGGACATTTGCTTATGTCGCATCTAAATAGACATTTGGCCGTATCGCTTCCAGATGGAATAAATGGACATTTATCTGCCCTTGACACAGCTAAATGGACATCCCACCAGCGTCGATGCTTATCAATACCGGGGTGGATATTTGTTTAAACATCAAATATCAAAGCAAAATCTGCAAGGTGGCCTCCCTTCCTGCCGTGGAATCGATCCCCGGACCTCGGCACACCGTTCAATAGCCATCGCCTACAGCCTTATCGCTTCCATCAGTGCCAGCCGTTTCCAGCTTGTTTTCTCGCGAGTCCCGGACAAGCAAACATCTGAGGGTGATGTGATGTGTGAGGGGTGGGGTGGGGGGTGGGGGGTGGGTCTATTTACAGTGCGGAGTGCGAGACGTAGTCGCGATGTGGCAATTAACGAACTCAAACATTCGTATCATTGCGCGCCATAGGCGGAGCGTTGATCTTGGTGGAGGGAGTGTGGGGGTCAATATATAGAGGGTGGGGGGATTATCGGTGGGTTACAATGTAGGTTGGTGAGCATTATGGGTGAGGGTATTATGGGACGGAGACGTACTGGTTGTATTATGGGAGTGGGTAAAATCGGATAGAGACGTATATGTGGAGTATTATGGGTGTAGGCAATATGGGATAGAGACGTATATGTGGGGTTATTATGGGTGTAGGCAATATGGGATAGAGACGTATATGGGGGGTTATTATGGGTGTAGGCAATATGTGATAGAGACGTATATGTGGGGTTATTATGGGTGTAGGCAATATGGGATGGAGACGTATTTGGGGGGTTATTATGGGTGTAGGCAATATGTGATAGAGACGTATATGTGGGGTTATTATGGGTGTAGGCAATATGGGATGGAGACGTATTTGGGGGGTTATTATGGGTGTAGGCAATATGGGATGGAGACGTATATGGGTGGGAGTGTTAGGATGGTGAAGAGCATAATGGTAGATATAATATAAGCAGAAGGGGGGGGGGGGGGTTGAAATTATAAGTGGGGGGGGGGGCAATATAGCTGATAGAAAATCGTGTATTGGTAACATCATGGCTAAAGGAGGAAATGTGATTGGGAGACTTTATGGTGAGACGAATTATGGGTATGGATACTTTCGGAGTTGAAGACATCATAGGTAGTGCTTAAATGTGTGATAAAATAAATGAGTGTAACATATTGCTGAAGGAGATATATTGTAATAGACGATATTTAGATAGGACATAATAGGTGTTAGGGAACATTATTGGTGAGAGGCATAATGGTAGAGATAGCAATAGCTCATAGTTATAATTAATACCCCTAATTCGTTGTTTTAGGTAAAACGTCCACAGAATACTTACAGAGAAGAATTTAAGAAAAATATTGTCAAGCTTTCTGTTATTTTTCTTGTTTTATTAAATGTCGATAAAAGCGACTTTCACTTTGACTATAAAGAATCATTTTCTGAATTCCTACATGACAAGGTGGTAAGACTATATTGTGGCATATATATATATATATATATATATATATATATATATATATATATATATATATATATATATATATATATATATATATATATATATATATATATATATATATATATATATATATATATATGGGGATATACATTAGCATTGTTCCAATACAAAACCCCCAAGATCTTCAATCTCATTTTTACTCGAAACCCCTTTAAAAAATCAATGTTACCCAAATAGGAAGTTGATTGGGGTTCGGCGTGGTCGAGTCGGTAAAGCTCAGAATTGAGTTCGAACCTCCAGACAGATGAGGCTCGTTAACTTGGGACAGCAACTCTTCTAGGAGAGACAACTCCAAAATCAAACAACTGCTGCCTTGTAGTTTGTTCTTGGTTGGACCAAGGCTATGTAAGCAAATCCAAAAAGAAAAGCAGGCTGAAATGCCTATTTGACACGTTTACTTAATTGTGTTGGGGAAAATCATGTCCAACAACACAATCGAGAACGAAGAAGAAGAAGAAGACGCCACCAAAACGACATCTTTAGTCCAATCCAAGATCCACTACGACTATAATTTACCCACACGAATTTCAATCTCACCCCAATCCAAATCATTGTCCAAAAAACTACACTTATACAAGTACAAAGCCCTAAATGTGAGCTTATTTTATACCCCTCATCAAAACTTAAATCTTAACCAACCCTCCCCCCTCTACTTGACCAAACTGCCCCCCTCCCCCCCCCCCCCACACACACACACACCACGTACCAATAAAGCCTCTAGAACCCAGACATTTCACCCAAAGTCTTGTCAGACATTGAACTAAAACCCCGGCCACGTGTAAACACGAACCGCCCCCCCCCCTTTAACCCGCGGTATAGACACAGACGACGGGTCTAAAGAATCGCATTCTAGTACATTCCAAAGGTTAATCCAAAAACCAGGACCTAGGAAGAACTGATTCCTACAAGACAGCGTTGACAAGCCGGCGCTTCCACGACAAAAGAATACATTGAATTTTTCTTTTCTAACCAACTTCTTTAAAATTATGATGTTTATTGTTTATATCTTTTGTTTTATCGTTTATTACCGAATGTTGCAGGCTAATATGTTTATGAGTTTTAAAAATAAATAAAATAATTATTAATATTTGTGCATGGACCTGAAGAGCCGCAACTGGACACCTAAAGAGCCGCATGCGGCTCGCGAGCCGCAGGTTGCCGACCCCTGCTATAAGTATAATGTCCCTTTATCTAAGGGATCCAAAAATTTCACTTGAAAAAAGTAGTCGCAACTCAAGTTATTTATGTGTCATCATAATTGACTAGAAGTATTTTATAATATAGCTAGCGTGTTTAGACTTTCAAACAAAACTATAATTAAGTAGTTAATTAGTAAAATATATTTTTTGACACGACTACATAAGTATTCTAAAAGATTCTATTTAATTTTTAAGTATTGAAATTTAGATCATTTTATTGTGTCTTTCAAGTATGTCTTTGTTACACTTGTTTAATTTAGCTACTTTTGAAAAAGTTATTTCCCTTGAATTAAATTTTGGTTGTTTAATTTCCCGATGGGAGATAATTCGTTACTTAACTTAACATTCATTTCAAATTCCTGCACTTTAGGTTGGCCGCTTCCTTATAAATACACTTTAAGTTATTACTTGCTATAGTAAAAATTATGTATAGAGAGAAGTTCTAAACTAAATAGTTAGGTAAGTTTTTATTTAGTATTATCAAGTAGAAAAACAAACACATCATTAGCCGTTGTAGATTGCAATACTTAATGTTAGTAGACATACAGTATGAGATAGTGCAACAAATGCGTCTAAAATCGTCTTAGTCGCAAATTAATCTTCTAATTAATTATGTGTCTTTTTCATATTTTTCGCCCTCTCCTAAAGGATTCATATATAACAATTATTGTAGGTTGGAATCTATAACATTTATAACCTTTTATTTCCCACACTAAAATAAAGTACGAAGAAGAAAAAAGAAAAAAATCACACAATATACAAGCTTAAAACAATAAGTTCCGTTCTGGAACTCACCTTGGGAGGTCTGCAGAGAGCCCAACACTACAAGAACTATGCTTTTTTTCCAGTAGTTTTTTCCAGACATTTTTCCCACGGGACAGCGGGAAATTTTCTAAGGGAGGGGGTGGGGGGTATTGTCGTAAAGAACAAGTAGACTCGTAGACTTAGCAACAATTTCAATAGACTGTATAAGCAAGTAAAATTTTATTTTTTTAGTCTACTTATAGCGTGTATGCAATTGATAATAAATTAATATGTCACTTTTAATTGATTGTTTTCTTATACATGTGTATTAATGTGTGTGAAAGGGGGCGTTTCGCCCGTGGCGCTAAATAACCTGGCGCCGTCACTGAATGTGCGTGCGTGCGTGTGTGTATGTGTACATGTCTAAAATACATTATTATAACATACACAATTGATCCAGTTTTTTTTTTCTAACCGGTTCAGAATCGCTTTCGTAAGTTAGTAAGTAAACCCATACAAAAGTATATTACAATACCATGTTGTTTATAACTTCCCTCATAAACTACAAAGCAACGACATAATTGAGAACACCACCCTATTTAACGATGGCGTGGATTTTGTTTAACACAAAAGTCAAGTAGATGATTTAGACGATATTGCTCCAAGAAAAATGCGCATACAGAAGACTGCGCAAACATAAAAAAATGCTTAAATACCAACATTTATTATAATACACTAATTTTATTTTTTAAATTTCGTAGAAAAATGTTATATTATGCTACAATGTACATGTCGTTCTGTGTTAACATCCATAATGCTCGATTTAAAAAAACAAATGCCCTTGTGCAGTTTTGTGTGCGCAGATTTTTCATTCCGGTCACCAATTTAGTCGTAGCAAAAAGTTGTTTTTTTTTAAATAGGAGTTCAGGTAATTTTATCACATGGACATTTAAGTATGTCCCAGGGAAATGGACATACTCATATCGCATCCAAATGGAGATTTTCTCATGTGGCATTAAAAGGACATTTGCTTATTTCGCATCTAAATAGACATTAACCCGTGTCGCTTCCAGATAGACATTTTTCTCACGTCGCTTCTAAATGGACATTTATGTGCCCTTGACACAGCTAAATAGACATCCCAATACCGGGGTGGATATTTGTTTAAACATCAAATATCAAAGCAAAATCTGCACGGTGGCCTCCCTTCCTGCCGTGGAATCGATCCCCGGACCTCGGCACACCGTTCAATAGCCATCGCCTACAGTCTTATCGCTTCCATCAGTGCCAGCCGTTTCCAGCTTGTTTTCTCGCGAGTCCCGGACGAGCAAACATCTGAGGGTGATGTGATGTGTGAGGGGTGGGGTGAGTTGGGGGTGGGTCTATTTACAGTGCGGAGTGCGAGACGTAGTCGCGATGTGGCAATTAACGAACTCAAACATTCGTATCATTGCGCGCCATAGGCGGAGCGTTGATCTTGATGGGGGAGAGTGGGGGTCAATATATAGAGGGTGGGGGGATTATCGCTGGGTTACAATATAGGTTGGTGAGCATTATGGGTGAGGGTACTATGGGACGGAGACGTACTGGGTGTATTATGGGAGTGGGTAAAATCGGATGGAGACGTATATGTGGGGTTATTATGAGTGTAGGCAATATGGGATAGAGACGTATATGGGGGGGGGGGGGGGTTATTATGGGTGTAGGTAATATGGGATAGAGACGTATATGTGGGGTTATTATGGGTGTAGGCAATATGGGATAGAGACGTATATGGGTGGGAGTGTTAGGATGGTGAAGAGCATAATGGTAGATATAATATAAGCAGAAGGGGGGGGTTGAAATTATAAGTGGGGGGGGGCAATATAGCTGATAGAAAATCGTGTATTGGTAACATCATGGCTAAAGGAGGAAATGTGATTGGGAGACTTTATGGTGAGACGAATTATGGGTATGGATACTTTCGGAGTTGAAGACATCATAGGTAGTGCTTAAATGTGTGATAAAATAAATGAGTGTAACATATTGCTGAAGGAGATATATTGTAATAGACGATATTTAGATAGGACATAATAGGTGTTAGGGAACATTATTGGTGAGAGGCATAATGGTAGAGATAGCAATAGCTTATAGTTATAATTAATACCCCTAATTCGTTGTTTTAGGTAAAACGTCCACAGAATACTTACAGAGAAGAATTTAAGAAAAATATTGTCAAGCTTTCTGTTATTTTTCTTGTTTTATTAAATGTCGATAAAAGCGACTTTCACTTTGACTATAAAGAATCATTTTCTGAATTCCTACATGACAAGGTGGTAAGACTATATTGTGGCATATATATATATATATATATATATATATATATATATATATATATATATATATATATATATATATATATATATATATATATATATATATATATATATATATATATATATATGGGGATATACATTAGCATTGTTCCAATACAAAACCCCCAAGATCTTCAATCTCATTTTTACTCGAAACCCCTTTAAAAAATCAATGTTACCCAAATAGGAAGTTGATTGGGGTTCGGCGTGGTCGAGTCGGTAAAGCTCAGAATTGAGTTCGAACCTCCAGACAGATGAGGCTCGTTAACTTGGGACAGCAACTCTTCTAGGAGAGACAACTCCAAAATCAAACAACTGCTGCCTTGTAGTTTGTTCTTGGTTGGACCAAGGCTATGTAAGCAAATCCAAAAAAGAAAAGCAGGCTGAAATGCCTATTTGACACGTTTACTTAATTGTGTTGGGGAAAATCATGTCCAACAACACAATCGAGAACGAAGAAGAAGAAGAAGACGCCACCAAAACGACATCTTTAGTCCAATCCAAGATCCACTACGACTATAATTTACCCACACGAATTTCAATCTCACCCCAATCCAAATCGTTGTCCAAAAAACTACACTTATACAAGTACAAAGCCCTAAATGTGAGCTTATTTTATACCCCTCATCAAAACTTAAATCTTAACCAACCCTCCCACCTCTACTTGACCAAACTGCCCCCCTCCCCCCCCCCCCCCCCACACACACACACCACGTACCAATAAAGCCTCTAGAACCCAGACATTTCACCCAAAGTCTTGTCAGACATTGAACTAAAAACCCCGGCCACGTGTAAACACGAACCGCCCCCCCCCCCCCCCTTTAACCCGCGGTATAGACACAGACGACGGGTCTAAAGAATCGCATTCTAGTACATTCCAAAGGTTAATCCAAAAACCAGGACCTAGGAAGAACTGATTCCTACAAGACACCCATGACAAGCCGACGCTTCCACGACAAAAGAAGACATTGAATTTTTCTTTTCTAGACAACTTCTTTAAAATTGGAATTTTTTTTTTTTTTTTTTTTTTTTTTTTTTTGGTATCGTCCCAAACACCACGTATTTTATCAATATCGACCTTAAGTAAGAAGATAAAAAAAACGATCTTTAGACACAAAGACCAGTCCATTTCAAATGCCCGAAAGGGGGGTTTGTTGAATTAGCCCTGAGGGTATAACCATCGGGACAAAAGTAACTAACGCGGCCATCAATACCACAAAAAGTCTCCGCGCTTCAGGCCATGTTTGCTGAAGAAGGTCCGTACTGAGTTTTTCTCGGCGCTGATTGGCGGGCAGTGTATCACGTGTCAAGATTCGTAACCTGCTATTGGTTAACCCGTGTACTTGATTTTTTTTATCGCACTTTTCTTCTTAATTAAAAAAAAGGTTGTTTTTTTTTTTAATTTGTTAGAACCGTACCAAAGATTGAGGTCTTTCTCCATAGAAATCAAATGTATTTGAATAAACCGAGTTATAAATGAAGGCCTACAGCTCACCATAAGGGAAAAATTTTAGTTGACCTACAATACCAGCTTTAAGGAGGCAACTCACCCAAGACAGGGGGTCAGCGTGGTCTAGTCGGTAAAGCTCATGGCTGCTAAACCGAATTATCTCGAGTTTGAACCCTCGGGCAGATGACGCTTCATAGCTAGGGGGCAGCATCTCTTTCTAAAAGAGCCAACTTCAAAATCAAACAACTGCTGCCTTGTAGTTTGTTCTTGGTTGGACAAACGCTATGGAAGCAAATCCAAAAAGAAAAGCAGGCTGATATCGGAGTCAAAGGTTGACACTTAATACTTAATTGTGTTGGAGGGATTCCCTTCCAATATTAAAAAGTCAGAACTAGAGACAACAGGGATGTCTTGTTTGACTGTCAAATACACAGGCGGGAACAGGGCAAAGTGAAAGAGCCTATGCTCCACTAGGTGTAAAGATGACTAAACTAATATAACACCAACCTGTGTTTCTTCCAGACTTTTTCTCCGGGGTAGGGGGGGGCACTTGAAATGTTTCCAGGGTGAGGCGGAGGAGGAACCACACTGGTAAAAGTATATATAGTCTATATCATTTCTATTCCGTTTTTTTTTTTTGGGGGGGGGGGGGAGGGCGGTAGAACGTTTTTTTGGGAAGAGAGAGGGGCTCTGTTTCCCCTCCTCCCTCCGAAGAGATACCTGGAAGAAACTCAGACACCAACTCCACGAACAACTTTATTTAAAAAAGTGTCAGCGGTATATTAGAGTCAGAAAACTAATTTTTTTATCAATTTTCTGATCTACTTTACCACCCTGTACCACATGTCACTACCGTCTGCTACCCGCCAGTGCTTCTACTAGGAACGATCCAGTCCAGTCCCTGAAGTCTAACCCACTGTCCTCGAGGACGAGAGCGGGAACCGAACTAATGCATTTGGGTTAGAAGTCGTTCGCTTTATAGCACAACCACTCCATCCCAGAGAGTTGAACCCTTAAGGGCCTGTCCTTTTTGGTCCTTAATGGTAACTGTAAACAGTACACACATCAAGTAAACTCTACAACGATATAAATAAAATATATATATATATATATATATATATATATATATATATATATATATATATATATATATATATATATATATATATTTATATATATATATATATATAATATATATATATATATATATATATATATATATATATATATATATATATATTTATATTTATATTTATATATATATATATAACATATAATTAACAACCATATGTTAACATGGAATATATTGTATATGAACCACACAACCTTTCATTAAGAAAGCGAATCCCCCACATAACGATATTAATGCTCCGAGATTTTTAACAATTCAAATGACCTTCACCTTGGACGCCATGCTTGTCTGCGGCCCTGGCTATGATTCATATATTAGCCAATTTCTTCCCCCTCTAATTGAGTTGTCTTTAATAAGGGTGAGTTCCTCCGGTGCTAGGTCGCGGTGACCTCAAGCCATACGCGTTTGTTTGAGCGATACTTAAGTATTGGTGAGATGTTAACTGCGGCAAGTGTCCACGATTGATGTAAGGAAAACGAAATGCGTTGTTTGAGAAATGCATGACATTGGTAGGGAAATGCCGGTAGGGAAGGTGTGGTCGGGTGGTAAAGGTCATGGTTGCTAAACCAGTAAGTCCACGAGTTCGCGTCTCGGAATGAGATTCCATAACTGCGGACAACAACGCATGTAGACAGAAAACAGCACATATAAATAAAAAGCTGAATGCTAGTTCGTTTTTTTTTATAGACGAAAACTTTGACAGACTAAAATAAACTGGGAGTAATCTCCCCTAAACTTTCTCGAATATTCTTATATGACTTGAAATATAGACATGATTTTTAATTACTTAAACTTTTAAAAATAGAATAGAATCTCACAGAAAAAAGAATTGCGCACCAAGCGAACGCCAAAACAAAATGTGCACAATAGTGCGCAATATTATTAGTACTTTATAAATTTACATGCTTTTTTTTTGAGAAATCGTAAATTAGTACTTCCGGTAACGGAAAATTACTCAAAATTTGACAGAAGATAGAGAATTAGATCTTTTACTTACATGTGAAATTTCATTTATCTATCTGAAATAGTACTCAAGTTATAGGCTTTTGAAAAATTCAAAGTAGAAAAAGTACCATTTCCGGTTATCGGAAATCGCTTAAAAGTTGATCAGGATCTACGATTTTGATAAAATATTTATAAATGAAATTTCATCAACCTAGCTGTAACGGTACTCAAGTTATCGTGTTTACACACAGACAGACAGACCACACAGACACACAGACATACGACAAGATTGCAAAATTATGTGTTTCCGTATCAGTGAGGTGTAAAACGTCGAGATTTGTAAAAATCTCGATTTTTTTTTTTTTTTGCACGATTACATGACTTTCTCTATACGAGAAAGTAAAAAAGAGAAAAAAAAAGACTTGAATTAAATATTAACAAAGTAGATAATAGTGACCTACACTTTTTTTAAATAGTTATGTAATTAGTAAAGTTCTTTTTCGAACATGACGGTCTACGGAGCAAGTGAAGTAGAGTTCACCTGTTTCTGTGACCTCGGCATATGAAGAGATAGTGTGGTCAGCACTATGCTCAGCCGCGTTTACTTTCTCTAACGTGAGTTACGTACCCATCAGAGCTGGGTGGACTCAGGGGCGTTCTACTGACTTGAACTCGGATTCGAACTCGAAACTTACGGGTTAGCAGTCCAGCTCTCTACTTCTAGGCAAATCCGTCCCTTATTTAATTAGTGGTGTATATTTAAACAAAATAATTTGTTTTCTCCTTGTTAGTATATTATTACATAAAAGCTTGTTATTAAAACGTGTTTATGCATTTTTTAAACCAATCTTAAACATAAACATTTTCTGAATTTATTTTAAAGCCAGACTTTATATAAACCTCAAAAAACACTTTATTAAACTTTTTTTCCCACTTTTTCTTGTCCTGAATAAAACAAACTTACACTTCTACTTCCACCATCAAAGCGAGCAGGCGCTCAAGCAAAACCTCTCTCCTTTAGACGCCAACGCAAACATAATCTCTCTCCAACGGGGATTCCCGATGCAAACCATATTAAACTTGGGATATTCAAACGCGGTGCCCCTATTGGGATACACTTTAATATCCGCCCATGCCACTTGAAGATGGCGACATTGAGGGTCGAAATGTCCTATTTCTGGTAGCGCTTTGCTCACTCGGGTTGGTTTGCTTGAATGCACTCGAAAATAAAAGCAAATATTTGAACACTTCTGCTTGACTCCGACTTCACGTTTCTCGACTTGGAGTCGTGTCTTTCTCTGATTAAGTTTTCATCAACGATATTATCGCTGACGATGTTTTTTTTTTTTTTTTTTTTTTTTTTTTAAATCTTTAAAACTCGAGAAAAAAAAAAATGAAATTGGAAAGAGATACCGTTCGACTGCAATCTAATTAAAATCTACACCCCCTGTTCCTTGAGCGCCGGTCTTTGATCGTTTAACACCCGGCTATCTTGGGAACTTGTACCCGAACAAGTTCCAACTTTGTTGCGAGAGGCACCCAAGACTTCAGCGCGATTGGTGCTCGCCCTTTGGGAATGTGTGAACACAGAGTCGCTGCCCTTTTGCCTGCCGAGGTTGCATTTTCAGGACAAACACTTCAAACTCTTGCTTTCTTTTCAAACACCGAAAAAAATTTCAATTTTTTTTTTTTTAAATCGAACCTCAATAAACACCGCTATGTCCACTACGATCCATTTTTTCGATTTTTTTTTTTTCATTTTAAAATTGCGAAAAAAAAAAAATGTGCAGTCTATTCAGCGAAGAAGCTCTCAGGAGTTTTCTCAGCTTGGACCCCGCCTCCCCAACACTTCTGGTTATATCGGTCCCAGATTTTGTGTTGATTTAGTTTTGGTCGCGTCTTCCAATATTCCCAGATTTAACCCCGTCTGTTTCCATCTGTGTTTAGAAGATTTTATTTGCCCTCGTCTCCCTGTCGATGCAGGAGATACTAGAATCGAAAGCGAGATTTTTAATTCGAATTTTTTTTCTTTCCCAAATAACTTTTTTTTTTCTCTCCTGATCTCATTTCCTAAAGTTTTTCATCGAATTCTAGAATCGGCTGTTGAATTCCTGGATGGGCGCTCTGGAAATTAACAATCTTAATTTCCGAAGAGCTTCGAGTAAAAACAAAACGCAGTACTAATGTTGTACGGTTTTCGGAACAGACCCAAGTTAGAATGTGTGCATTTTTTAAAGGATGTCGCAAAGGGAAAATTGCACAAAATGGTACATTAGAAAGCGTGAGATTTTTCTCATGTCGAGGCAGTTGAATGACTCAGCTCTCAATACAATTATTATTCTTTTATTTCAATCACGTGACACTGTGGGCGGAGTGTGATGGATTGCTTTCAGAGATACGCCCACTAAAAGGGTGTATAAAGTTCAAACAAATATATATATATATATATATATATATATATATATATATATATATATATATATATATATATATATATATATATATATATATATATATATATATATATATATAATTGTGTGTGTGCGTTTGCGTGTAGTTTTGCCTAGTGAGACAATGGATTAGCCAATAGAGGTGAAAACCCATAGGTGTATAAAATGAAAAGATTATGGGTTATCCCATTACCCTGATCCCTCTTAACCTTCGCCAGTGTAGTCCAAATGATTGCTAAACCTACAAATAAAGCTCATACACATACATTACTCCACATCACTACACAGTCAACCTACTTAGTGATGCCCTTTTTGTCTTGTAATGTATGTTGACATATACTCATATACATACTAAAGAAACCAATGGCTTATGATGGGTGTTGACATTCCGACTGTCCAACTGTCTACAAATCTGACTGTCAACTGTCCAATAGTCTGATGGTCGCCTGCTAATTAAAAACAAGATCAAGACAATTAGAATCCAAACGCACTGAAACCCACGCGGAATAATAAGTCAAGCGAGCTGGGTGAACTGCTGTAATGGCGGCTGGTTCAACGAAGCGTGACGGATCAAATGAGCGAATTGACGGTAACGTGAATCGGAGGTCAGGTATTGTCTATGCTGTTGTAGCGATCATGAATGGAGGGTGTCGTTGTGGGTAGTGGTGGTTTTAACTGCGATGGGTGTAGATGTGGAATGGTGGGGGTAGGTATGATGAAGGTGTTGGTGTCAGTGTAATAAAGTTGTAGTTGATGCTGTGTTGAAGTGGTGGATGTCGTCTTATAGATATCGATTAAAATGTATTAAATCTTCACAGCATTAGCATAGAAAAGGTCTCGTTTTAACTCTGTGTAGCCCCCCCCCCCCTCCCAACCACACTATCTTTCTCCATTACCAGTTCATCAAACTGTATTGGTCCATCACGGGAACATCACGGGAACAACCACCGTACTATGTTTCATCGACTCACTTCGATGTCCAATATTTGCTCATCTCTAAATGCTTCTTTATCTCCTCACACCTAACACATCCCGCTTGGCGCACCCCCCACCCAACAGGGCACCCCCTCACATCCCCACCCCACCGGATACACCCTCACATCCCACCTTGCCAGCACACCCTCAAACCCCCACCCCCACGGGCACACCCTCATACCACCACCCCCACCACCCCACCGGATACACCCTCACACCCCCACCTCGCCGGGCACACCCTGGCACCCCCCACCCCACTGACACATCCTTACACGCTCACCCTTGCCAGCACACCGTAACACCCCCACACCGCCGTGCACACCCTCACCCCACGGGCACACCCTCACACCCCCCACCTTGCCAGCACCACCCTCACACCCCCACCCCACGGGCACATCCTCACAACCCCACCCCACGGGCACACCCTCACACCCCCCGACCGGATCTCACCTGTGTACGAACACTAGAGCGGTCGTTACCTGGTCTGATGGGGCAGCTCACACGTTCGAACACCGCCTTGCTCACGGGCGGTGATCGGGTGTGAAAGTATCGAACCGTTGGGTAAACAAGGCAACCGTGACTGATCGATCATGGCTGGTGACGTCAGCAGGTGAGGGGGGAGGGGAGGGGGGGGTAAGACTGGCAGGTATAATGGTGGGTGGATGGGGAACCGGTAGGGATCTTGTGGGATCTTGGAGTGGGAATTGTAAGGGATTTAAGTGAAGGGAAGTTTAGTGGGAACAAAGGGAAACTGTGAAGGGAATATCTGGGAACTTGTAAGGGAACATGGAGGAACTTATAAGGGACATGAGGGTGAACTGAATGGAACTTGAAATGGACATTATGGGAACTTTGATGGGAACTTGTAAAGGGCATGTGAGGAACTTTGATGGGAACTTGTAAGGGGCATGTGAGGAACTTTGATGGGAACTTGTAAGGAACATTAGGGGAACTTTGATGGGAACTTGTAAGGGACATGAGGGGAACTTGTGATATACATGAGCGGAACTTTGATGGGAACTTGTAAGGGACATGTGAGGAAACTTTGATGGGGACTTGTAAGGGACATGCGGGGAACTTGAAGGGACATGGGGGGAACTTGTGATAGACATTAGGGGGACTTTGATGGGAACTTGTAAGGGGCATGTGAGGGGGATCTTGTGGGAAATATTATGGGATCATAAAGAGGAACTTAAATGGAACTTGAAGACACGAATGCGGAGCGTAATGGAACATGCTGGGAACTTGTATGAATAATTGTAAGGGAACTTGAAGAATAATTTTCAGACAGTAGGAACACCTCGTCCACTCAGCTCATTAATATACCTAGCATGAGTATATTAGAGAACACATCATTTCACTAACTATTCAATCTTTGGTTACTAAAGAAACAGAAATACTCTACTGCATCTACACTACTCAACATCCGGTCATAAACCATTCACTGGTTGTAAAAAAAAACCACAAACTCCCAAACACAAATACGAGTAAGTACAAATCAACAAAGGATCGAACATACGTTTCCTACTATATCGAACCGGCACTGCACCGGCTCATAACCGGCATTGAACCGGCTCAAGGGACATAAACCTCAGCCGGGAGAACGTGAAAATACCTCGAGTTAAAACGAGCGCGACGGTTCTCGTGTGAAGATCAAAGCACGAAGCTCATGTAGACATACACTCCGTGGGGCCGGTCCGTTTTTCCCCAACAACTGTTTAGCCAACACAATAGTCGGCATCGCACTTTTCTCACATCTTCGCGAGTCGATTCTTGTTATTTACCCCCCCCCCCCCCCCAGTCCATCACCCCCCTCCACTCAGTTTTTCCAGAGCGATACGAAATATTTACCGAGCAGGCAATTATCGCCCCTGAATCCTTTTACATGCAGGAACTTTTTTTTTCTTTCCGCGCAATCAGACGCGGAGGAATAAAACGGCATGTGTTTGGGAGTTAAATATTAGCTCGCCCATTAATCGCACTTTGATGTTTTCTGGTATTCAGTTCTTCGGTGAAAATCCGTTTGTTTGTGGTGGGGTTTTTTTTTTCTTTCTGTGAGTTTATGATGTAGACTCTAATAGACACTTTGGGGTGTTTTTTTTTTTGTTTTTTTTTTTTTTTTGAGTCAAATGCGTGGCCTAAGGAGTAGACGCTGGGATTCTAGCCCGTAAGCCTCGAGTTCGAATCCCTGATCAAGTCAGTAAAACGTTCTTGAGTCAACCCAGCTCTGATGGGTACTAAACTCACATTAGTTAAATTAAAAGTGCTGACCACAACTGCTCTTCAAATGTCGATGTCAAGATACTTGAACACTATTCATCTGTCCATTGGATCGCTAGGTCTAAGGAGGAATCTTTATTTATTTTTCTTCTGTCAAAAATGTATGTCCGTGGTTGATGGATGATTGTGTGGTAGCGGTAGTGGTGATGATGTGGTAGTGGTTATGAGGTAATGATGAAGTGGTAGTGGCAATAATGTAGTGGGGTCAGTAAGTTACTGAAGGATCGAGACCCAACCATATGTGGGGATTATAACACTAATACTTGAGAATTATTAAGGGACAACGTGGCCGAGTGGTAGAACGCACTGCTTCTAATATGAAGGTCTGGAGTTCGAATCTGGTCTCCTGTCTAAAAACCAATGCTATATTTAGCTACAGTTTAGCTACTGGACATAGTGTGAACCCCACACACTGTGGCCACTGACCACAGTAAGCGTTCCTGCACAAATATAAAATGCTACACTGTACGTACTCTTCGTTTTTGTATATCGGAATATAACAATGTGGTTATTATATTAGGGCAGGCAAGTAAAGATAAATAAAGTTCCCTTTTTCAAACCTGACGGTCTATAGGGCAAGTGAAGTAGAGTTCATGTTTCAGTGACCTAGGCATATGAAGAGTGTGCTCAGCACTATACCCAGCCGCCTTTACTTTCCCTAACGTGAGTTAGGTACATACTCAGAGCTGGGTGGACTCAGGAGCGGTATACTAACTTGAACCGGATTCGAACTCGAGACTAACGAGTTAGCAGTCCAGCGCTCTACCGCTAGACCACTCCGTCCAAATGCTAGTTTGTGTCACTTTTTTGTTTTGTTTTATATTAAGCTTAATGGTACTCTACCAACAACCCCCACCCCATTTTTGGCATAGGCTAGTCACCCCCTCCCCTCTCACCCCCCCCCCCCCCCCCCCCCCTCCCCACCTCTAACAGCAAGTATCGACCGGTTCCGTCCCCTGCCTGTCAAGTCACATACGCAACTCTCTCACCAGGGGAAATAACCAATACTGGTAGATGGAGCTGGCATAACATGGGAAATAAATTTGTCTTTTGTATGGCCCAGAGTTATTGTTCTTTGACACCTATAGCGTCACAAGCCTAGCAGGGCGCGGGGGGGGGGGGGGGGGGGGGATTTGATCAGGGGACGTAATTGATCCGATTTTGACGGTTCAAGACAAGTTACCGCCTTAGCTCGTATATGTTCATATTCATTCATGGGAGAAAGAGTGAGGAGGGGAGGATGGAGAGAGTTATGTATGTGTGGAGGGTGGAAAAGGAAAATAGATTATTTAAAAAATTATAAAAGCGATGGTAATGGTAATTTAAAGGGTATTCGTATTAAATTGTTTTGAGTAGGTATACTTTAATGTAAGATGCAGGTATACATTTATATAGTGTTGTTTACTGAGGTGTATACATTTATTGCCATAGTGCACTACTTTCACCGCAAACTACTTTCCCACATTCAACCTCATCCATTCTGTCTTTCTGTCTCTCTCTTTCTAGGATTTCAACTCTCTTTCTCTCTCTATATATATATGTATATATATATATATATATATATATATATATATATATATATATATATATATATATATATATATATATATATATATGCTTATTTAAATAAATACATAAACACACACATATAATATATATAGCCTATATATATATATATATATATATATATATATATATATATATATATATATATATATATATATATATATATATATATATATAGGCTATATATATATATATATACATAGGCTATATATATATATATATATATATATATATATATATATATATATATATATATATATATATATATATATATATATATATATATATATGCATATAAGCTTTATTTTTTACTTTTATATTTATGTACTTAATACTTCCCTTAAATATGAAAAACACAAAGTTAATATTATTTTACGCCCTGTTGACTGTAGGTCGATCAGACCCAGAAATGAACGCAACGAACTACCGTATTTCGAGGTGAAAAGCTGTTGGAGTGTATGGTTTATCTCTCACAAGTCACACACAAAAGAACGGGCAACATCTGATGAACGATGGTGCACTGTGTTTCTGTCACTGTTACTGTGCTATTTACGATGTGTGTGTGTGGGGTTGGGGGGGGGGGGGGGGGGCTAAATTGAACAAGGGAGTGTACATGCACGGGCGGGGGGGGGGGGGGGGGTAGATGAGGATGAGTGGATGTAGACATTAGACATTCTCCCCTGCCCGCCAGGCATTCGCCATTAGCCGCGTGTAGCCGGCCGCGCTCCATTCATCTCTCCGTGCTGACCACCTACAACAGGCCATTACTGACCAGTGGTCAGTCGTTTGGTCACGGCCCAGTGGTCCCGGACACAGTGGACCGTGACGTGATTGATGACCTGCATGGGGGCCGGACGTTTGAATGGCCGAGGTCATCATAAGGGGGAGGGGGATGACTTATTGCTCTGTTTA
>NW_026733705.1:45000-48156 GCF_028476545.2 Physella acuta | reverse complement strand
AGAGAAATATTTGAGGGGGGTGGGGTGCAAATCGAAAGTTTGAGGGGGGGGGAGGTGCAAATCGAAAGTTGAGGGGGGGGGGGGGGGAGGTGCAAATCGAAAGTTTGAGGGGGGGGGTGCAAATTGAAAGTTCTGGTGGGGGGTGCAAATCGAAAATTTGTCCCCCTGGAAGGGTCGCTACGCCTCTGGGGTGACACCATTAAGTGCCGCACAGGGTGACAACCCGACCTCGCTAAGCACTGGCCAAACCTAGTCTTAACACGGTCGTAACCCTAACCCAATCCCCTATTTCTTAACCTGATACTCACTCTTACCAAGGCCCTAGCCCTAAAACTTTTCCTTATATTTTCCCAAACACTAATCCAAACACCCTTAACCGTGACCACCCTATTTTTGGAAGAGTCCACTATCGAACACAGGTCTGGCAAAGCGTAGACCCAGTGCAACTAATAATAATAATGTGCATGAAACAGCGTAGAGGCTTAGCTTAGTTATTCAATCTTATTAAATCTTTTACACATCAAGAAATATATAACTAAAGCGGCTCCTTCAATGTTTGAATAAAGAGTAAGGTGGGGGCAGGGGGTGGGGGGGTGATTTCTTGAATATTCTACTTTCATCATTATATCCACAAGTCATTTCTCTGCTGGTAAGAAAAAGTTGGCCCGCGGACCTTTGACAGGTGTTTTGACCATAGGTGGTTTGACCACAGAGGGGCTTTGACCATAACGGGGTTTGACCATAGGGGTTTGACCATAGGGGGTTTGACCACAGGGTGTTTTTTCAGCAGGGGGTCTTTTGATCACGGGTGGTTTGTCCAACGGGTGTTTGATCACAAGCGCTGTGTATGGCTTTGATCACAGGTGTTTTGTCCATATAGGGTCTTTGATCACAGATGGTTTGTCCAATGCTGGCGTTTGATAGCAAGCGCTTTGTCCATATGTGGGAAGGATTAATTTAAAAAGTTGTGTAATTATATTTTAAACTGCGGCAGGTTGTAATAGTATGTTAATTCATCTGTCATTTAGTTAACCATACAAGTATTACTTCTTTGATTATACCCGCGGGCATGTTTTTTATCCTTTTTTATCCTTTATATCTGGTTCGTATTTTCAAGTACATCTACATTATTTGTGAAATAAATTTCTTAGATGTCGCATTATTTGTGTTCCATTTATATTTAAAATAAATCTATGAGGTCTAGCACCAGCCTTTATGTTGAGACTAAATTATCGTTCTTAATTTCTATGAATGGACTTTCAGGAAACACGTATAAAATGGTATTAACTGTATCATAAATTATAATTAAAATAGCAGTTCATAATTTCTATTTTAAAGTCTATATATTATGCCCCCCCCCTGTGGTCAAAACCCCGCTGCGGTCGAACCCCCTATGGTCAAACCCCCTATGGTCAACCCCCCTATGGTCAAACCCCTATGGTCAAACCCCCTATGGTCAAACCCCCTATGGTCAACCCCCTATGGTCAAACCCCCTATGGTCAAAACCCCTATGGTCAAACCCCCTATGGTCAAACCCCCTATGGTCAAAGCCCCAATCGTCAAACCCCCTATGGTCAAACCCCCTATGGTCAAATGCCCCTATGGTCAAAGGCCCCAATGGTCAAAGCCCCAATCGTCAAAGCCCCTATGGTCAAACCCCCTTGGTCAAACCCTCTATGGTCAAAGCCCCTATGTGGTCAAACCCCCATTGGTCAACCCCCATTGGTCAACCCCCCTTTGGTCAAACCCCTATCGTCAAAGCACATGTGGTCAAAGCACATGTGGTCAAAGCACATGTGGTCAAAGCACATGTGGTCAAAGCACATGTGGTCCAAGCACCTGGACCAAAAAGTTGTATGATACCAAAGTCTGGCTAATGCCCATGTTAACCCTATCTTTAACTCAAACCCAAGCCCCTAACACTTCTTTCTAACCATAACATTTAACTAGAGTTACAATACTACTTACAATCTAACACATCTATTATCGGAAAAGTCTACTGTCGGGAAAAAGTCTACTGTCGGGAAAAAAGTCTACTGTCGGGAAAAGTCTACTGTCGGGAAAAGTCTACTGTCGGGAAAAAGTCTACTGTCGGGAAAAAGTCTACTGTCGGGAAAAAGTCTACTGTCGGGAAAAAGTCTACTGTCGGGAAAAAGTCTACTGTCGGGAAAAAAGTCTACTGTCGGGAAAAAGTCTACTGTCGGGAAAAAGTCTACTGTCGGGAAAAAGTCTACTGTCGGGAAAAAGTCTACTGTCGGGAAAAAGTCTACTGTCGGGAAAAAGTCACTGTCGGGAAAAGTCTACTGTCGGGAAAAAGTCTACTGTCGGGAAAAAGTCTACTGTCGGGAAAAAGTCTACTGTCGGAAAAAGTCCTACTGTCGGGAAAAAGTCTACTGTCGGGAAAAAGTCTACTGTCGGGAAAAAAGTCTACTGTCGGGAAAAAGTCTACTGTCGGGAAAAAGTCTACTGTCGGGAAAAAGTCTACTGTCGGGAAAAAGTCTACTGTCGGGAAAAAGTCTACTGTCGGGAAAAAGTCTACTGTCGGGAAAAAGTCTACTGTCGGGAAAAAGTCTACTGTCGGGAAAAAGTCTACTGTCGGGAAAAAGTCTACTGTCGGGAAAAGTCTACTGTCGGGAAAAAGTCTACTGTCGGGAAAAAGTCTACTGTCGGGAAAAAGTCTACTGTCGGGAAAAAGTCTACTGTCGGGAAAAAGTCTACTGTCGGGAAAAAGTCTACTGTCGGGAAAAAGTCTACTGTCGGGAAAAAGTCTACTGTCGGGAAAAAGTCTACTGTCGGGAAAAAGTCTACTGTCGGGAAAAAGTCTACTGTCGGGAAAAAGTCTACTGTCGGGAAAAAGTCTACTGTCGGGAAAAAGTCTACTGTCGGGAAAAGTCTACTGTCGGGAAAAAGTCTACTGTCGGGAAAAAGTCTACTGTCGGGAAAAAAGTCTACTGTCGGGAAAAAGTCTACTGTCGGGAAAAAGTCTACTGTCGGGAAAAAGTCTACTGTCGGGAAAAAGTCTACTGTCGGGAGAAAGTCTACTGTCGGGAAAAAGTCTACTCTCGGGAAAAAGTCTACTCTCGGGAAAAAGCTACTCTCGGGAAAAAGTCAAAACTCTCGGGAAAAGTCTACTCTCGGGAAAAAGTCTACTCTCG
>NW_026733705.1:0-40000 GCF_028476545.2 Physella acuta | reverse complement strand
AGAAAGTTTTTTTCAGCCGTCCCATGATGGACTCGTAGATGGGCTTGGTGATCCGGACAGTCCGGGGGAGACCGTTCTCTTGGAAGGTGGTCTGTGGATAATGGATCAATGGATACAAGATATCCATCACACACCCCATACATCATTTGATACACGTTAGACATCCCACGCATCATTTGATACAACAAATCACAACGAAAAAATAAAAACTAACACAATACAAGAGGACGCGTGGTCGGGTCGATAGACCTCGTGGTTGCTAAACGGAAAAGTTCAGAGCTCAAACCCCAGTGGTAGATGAGTCTGGACAGCTGGGGACAACAACCTATCTAGGAGTTTGTTCTTGGTTGGACATAGGATATTGAATCAAATCCAAAAAGAAAAGCAGGCTGAAATCGGAGTCCACAGCCTATATGGCGCATACCAAGTTTACACGTAATATTTAATTGTGGTGGAGGAAATCTCTTCTGACAAGATAATTAAGAACGATGAAGAAGAAAAACACCATATAATCTGTTTACTAGTTACTAGATCTAGTTGAATTAATTATGTTTGAAAAGAAGGAGGGGGGGGGGGGGATTTTGTTTGTCAAGACAACTCTTTAAAAAAATAACAATATGCTATTACCTCACAATCTCTCGATGCGCATGGTCACACCGCGCCGACCTCGACCTACTTTTAGTGAACACTCCTCACCTTACACACAACAGACTCGAACACACCGACCTCGACCCACATTTAGTGAACACACCTAACACACAACAAACTCGAACACACGAAGACTCGGCTTTCAAACCCCAGGTGTGTTCATGTGGCGTTCACTCACCTGTAAGAAAGTCGTGTAGCCCTCGGGCCCTCGCAGCAAGAGTACCACGGGGGTGTCGATGGGTACAGCTTTTAGAACCTCCACCGCGCTAGGGTAACTCATGTCCGTCAAATCAATGTCGTTGATCCTCAGGATTATGTCCCCTATCTAGAGAGAAAAAATAGTTTTTGGTTAAAATATAATTAGTTTTTATATCTGAGTTATGTCTCTGTCTAGAGAAACCTGTCAGCCAGAGGAAAAAAATTAATACGCAACGTGCGCACTTGCGAGAAGTCTAGAAAAAAAATTCACAAGTATACATGTTTTTGGGGAAAATGTTTCCAAATGTAATTAACTTGTTTTAAGTTTTTTTTAGACATGTATGGTTTACATGTCGCAAGTGTAAACTGGGTGTGATGATTTTAATTTCCGAGTTTTGTTTCCTATACGGAGAGAGACAGACAAAACAATTGTAACGTTAAAATTAACGTAAATGTTTAATTTCCAAGTTATGTCCCCTATACAGTGAGAGAGAGAAAATATTAGTTAAAGCGTTAAAGAATTCTTATTAACGTTGAACTTTCGATTGATGTCCCCTGTTTGAAAATTAAAAAGTATTCTTAAAAGCGCTAACATAATCTAATATTAGCCTTAAGTTTCACAATTTTTATTCCACCTACAGCGGAAAAAAATAAATTAAATGTTATTTTTTTTAAATTGGGGTAATTTTTATTCCAGTGTCCGATAATAGAAACTTCTTTGAAAAGGGGTGATAGGTTACTGGTAGTTAACTAAAATACACAAATCGCTTGCTAATGTCAATACTAACCCTAACCCCAAACCTAGTCCTACCATACGCCTAACCCTAATTTATAACCATAAAAGTAGTCGATTACAATACTACTAACAACCTGTCACACCTATTTTTGGAAGAGTCTATTTTCGTACATCGTTATCTAACAATCATCCAAAAAAATTAAATACCCACAATAAAAATTAAAGTAGCAGTAGTTTTCTTTAGATTTCCCACCATTGAAGGTCCTCATTACTGATGAGTTACCACCAACACAAACCCACCAGCTCGAAAACAATACCACAAAAAAAAAATTATCACTGAGAAAAATTGTCAACGTCAAAAACAATTTGTTTTGAAAGCTGATTAGAACATGAACACAAACGACTTAGCCATGCAAATAATAGAACTTTGATACAGAGGCTGAAGCTAGCAATCAATAGCTTGCAACGTGCTAATACTGACTAATACTGACAGAGGGACCACTAATTGCTGACAGTGTGACATTCAATTACTGACAATCTGACACCTTTGCCTTAATACCTACTTAATGGGAAAACCTTATTTATAGGCTTGCCACTGGTAACAAACGTTGTTTTTGTTAAGCAGACAAAAGAAATAAAAGGCTATTTATCGCAGCTAAAATACGATATTAGGGAAAGGCGTGGTCGGATGGAAGAGCTTACGCGTGATAACCGGAAAGACTCGAGTTCGAATCCTTAGCTTGGGTATGTATGAGTCCAAACAGCTACGATAGGTGTGAATGGCTCGGGTTAGGGAAATAAAGGCGTTGTGACATACTGCTGTCCACACAATCCTTTATTGTGCCGAGGTCATTGAAACAGAAAAACTCTACTTCGTCTGCCTAATGTGTTTTCTGTACGAACTGGAAAAGATACACAGTCAATAGCAATAAGCTTCACACTTTTGTTAACAAATGCCTGCGTCGCATATTAAACATCAGGAGGCCTGAAAAACTTACCAACACCAAGCTATGGAAAAATACTGGACACAAGTCTAATGGCAAAGAAGTACAAAAGCAAAAATATGGACGAATTTTAAATACCTTACGCAAATCAACATAGCACATTACTAGACAGGTATTATAAAGGAATGAACAAAGAACGAAAAAAGTAGGTAAGTCAAAAAAAAAAAAAACTTTGAAAAGATCAGTTTACAGTGAAACGGAAGCTGCTCGAATGTCATGGACCGAGCTTGAAAGAATTGCCCCAAAAAAGAGTACGATGGAGAGTTGTTATTATGCTTCACAAGGGGTTCACGGTATAATATGACTAATACAATATTGATGTTGCGTTTTGTTTTAAAAAATGAAGTTCCTTTCTTCTTCTTCGTTCTTAATTTTTAGTGTTGGGAGGGAGCGAGCCTTATCTGCCAGAGGGTTTGAACTCGAGACTTTTTTCGAATTTATCAACCATGAGCTTTTGCCGACTCGACCATGCTTCCATCACAATTAAGGATTACGTGTCAACTGGTTATGCGCCATTGAGGTCATTGACTCCGAACCAAGAACAAACTACAAGGCAGCAGTTGTTTGATTTTGGAGTTGTCTCTCCTAGATGAGTGACTGTCCCCAGCTAACGAGCCTCATCTGCCCGAGGGTTCGAACTCGAGACTTTTCGGTTTAGCAACCATGAGCTTTACCGACTCGACCACGCCTTTCAAACATGACGGTCTATGGGGCAAGTGAAGTATAGTTCACTTGTTTCTGTGATCTAGGCATATGAACGGATAGTGTGGTCAACACTATGCCCAGCCGCCTTTACTTAACCCTAACATGAGTTAGGTACCCATCAGAGTTGGGTGGACTCAGGGGCGGTCTACAGACATGAACCGGGGCTCTAGCTCGCGACTTACGGGTTAGCAGTCAAGCTCTCTACCGCTAGGCCACTCCGTCCACTTTTTGGTGTTTTTTGTTAATCTGTCAATTTTTTTAACAAGCACAAACCCTAACCAAGTCATCATGCATTGCGTGCGTGTTGACACTAGTTACCAAATAAACGTTACAACTCACGGACTTCCGGTCATCTCGCGTGACGTCACGGCGACATGCCACGTTGGCGTGTGGACGTTTACTTAGCTCCCAGCCGCCACTTATCCCCCCTCGTTCAGCCATGTGTAAAAAAATTCCGCTCTAATTGCCCAGCCATGTTTAACTCACTCGTGGTGATCTCATTAAGTTTATGAGATCATTCACCTCTAATTATGCAACGTTAATTACTATTGAGTTAATTAAAGTTCCGTTAATTATTTCTCAATTTACTAAACGTACCGTGAGTTTAACTAATGCTATTGTCCATCTAAATATAACCCAAAATATAATCCAAAATATGACCCAAAATATGACCAAAATGGATCCCAAAATAGAACCTAAAGTATAACCTAAAATATGACCCAAATATAATCCAAATAATGATATAATAGATTTATACAATGAAAGCGATGGCGTGGCCTGGCGGCAGAGCGCTAGACTATTAACCCGAAAGTGTCTAGTTCGAATGCTAACAACAGTAAAAAAAAAAAGTAAAGTTCACTTTTCAAACCTGACGGTCTATTGGCAAGTGAAGTAGAGTTCACTTGTTTCTGTGACCTCGGCATATGAAGAGATAGTATGGTCAGCACTATGCCCAGCCGCCTTTACTTTCCCTAACGTGAGTTAGGGTACCCATCAGAGTTGAAACCGGATTCAAACTCGAGACTTACGGGTTAGCAGTCCAGCTCTTTACCGCTAGACCACTCCGTCCACGCTAACAACAGTAGCCCTAGACATACCGAGGCCAAGAAACATGAACTCTACTTCATCTGCCCAAGGTCCTAAAAGGAAACTTTATTTATTACAATGACCTATAAATTTATGACATGCTATTTTCTTTCCTATTAAAATCCATTTAATAATGAAATGATAATTGGGGGCCTGTTCATTTAACAATCAATAATGTGTTTTAATTATTTTAATTATTTCCATGCTCGTTGACATTACATTTTGTTGTTGTCCTCGTTATCACAATACGTATATTTTTGTTTCACTTGTGTAATAAATAAACACTCGATCAGATAATTATAAAATGCGAAAAAAAAAAGCTCCATGTTCGTCTTTTTACTGGTTATAAAATCCCATTAACCTAACCATTAGTCTATATTATTTATTTATTTATTAAATATTTCTACTAGTGTTGCATAAACTACTTCCTTATCAACAGTTTCTTCCAGACTTTATATTCCGAAGTGGGAGGGGGGGGGGGCGGGGCGGACACTGTTAAAAGTATACATTTTCTATATATTTTCTATATAAAATCCATTTCGTTCGGGGGGGGGGGGGGGTAGACTTTAATCGGGGGTTGGGGTGGGTTTAGGGCGGATGTTTTTTTTAATTTATATATATATTATATATATATATATATATATGTAACTAGGGGAAGTTACCAGAGACATAAGAACGCAGTACAGCGCTGTCAACTTTGACACGACTGATGCAATAACACAGGTGTTGGCTGATAACGATCAGAAAGCCAAGGCGTAGTATCTTGGGAAGCGATACGATAAGAACGCAATACGGTCTGTCAACTTTGATGTGACAGGATGCAGATGGCTTATTAAATCGGACTGTACGACAGAAGCGGCGTAATTAACATTCTGATGCAACGATTAGAATCGATTACGATTACGATTATGATAGAACCGAATACGATTACGAATACGAAGGGGATATATAGGAAGGCGACGGCTGAGCTCGCTCTCTCTCGCTCTCTCTCTCGATCAGTCAGTCAGTGTGGCAGTATCAAGTTGGTTATTGAACGGGTTAGCCGTATTGTGTTAAGAAGGACGATAGACATGTGCATTCAGTTATGTGAAGACTAGTGAGGACTGTTGGGGGTCAGTTGATTCAGACTATTATTGTGAAGCATTCCTTTTGATTCATTATATTATTGTGAAGCATTTCTTTGATTCATGTAATAAAAGGATCAATAGCGAACCTGCATCTTCGAGTATCTATACTGTGGTCGATGTTGTGTAGAATAAGTGGTTAGACTCGGTAACATTTGGCGTTGTCGAGCAGAACTCGTTAACATTTGGCACTACAGGCAAATAGTCTCGTTACATTTGGCGCTGCGGACAGGATGAATTCAACGAGACTTGCCGCTTGAGGCACCCATAGTCAACCTTGTTCATAACTGTGTTTCGTGTGTGTGTGAATTCGGACATTCAGGAACAGTGAAAATTGAGGAACGAGGAAAATTTTTCATACACACACGGTAAGAAAGAACTCTTTTTTTTTACTCAAGGAATAAAATGTCTACTCTGGACGAGAAGCAGACCCATATTGTGGTCCTGCCCAGAGAGTCCCACATTAACAAATTTTACGGGGACGGTGATCCAGCTTTAACCAACAGGTTCAGTGAAGAGGTCAAAGCGGCCTGGGCCTCGAGACACATGTCACCAGAGGAAAGATTAAGACTGCTGATGGGCAGTATAGGAGAGACGGTTAGGGCAGAGGTCAAATGCCACGATAAAACCATCCAATCAGATCCAGATAAGGTGCTGGATCTAATTATGGAGACCTTTGGGGAGAGACGGTCGGGATCGCAACTGCTATCGGGGTTCGTAGGCTTAAAGCAGAGAATGGCGGAGAGTGTGATGGAGTATTCACACCGAATGAACAGGGCCTTTGATTCGGTAAAGGGCAAAACACCTGACATTGATGTACGCCTACTGAGGGACCATTTCATCGAGGGGCTAGCAACCCCGATCTTAAGGAGAGAGTTGAAAGAGGAGGTCCACAAAGACCCGCAGTTGACCTTCCTTCAGGTCAGGAACTCAGCGATCCGCAGGTCCGAGGATGAGGACCAACCGAACTGTTCGGTGGACAAAGTCTCTGTGCCGGAACAGAAACAATCCCCACCCACAGGGACCGGCACGGTGGAAACCATGATGGCTCGACTGTTGGCCCACCTGGATAAGGTTGACCAACGATTGGAGAGGTTAGAAAGCAGGTCAACAGCTGAGAATCAGGAAAAGAACGGGACAAAACAGAGACAGGTTGGACGGCCGCGACCCGCCGGTCCATCGCTCCGGTGGACGGCTGACGGTCGACCAATTTGCTTGTCCTGTTCACAACCCGGACATATGGCACGGTACTGTCAGGGAAACGGTCGTCCTCTGTAAGGCAGGGCCAGGCTACAGAGGGGCGAGGTTATGGCCCAAGAAACAAAATGATGGGAGTCTGTCCCGAAATGGTGATTACGATTGGGGACATCGCGGTGAAGGCAATTGTGGATACAGGCTCCCAGGTGACGACAATTACGGAAAATTTTTACACCAAATGGATGAAAGGAAAAGACCATAGGTTGAGGTCTGACACATGCATGCGCCTGACGGCAGCTAATGGACTAACCATTCCATACTGTGGTTATTTTCTGGCGGATGTCGTGGTGGCGGGACATAGGTTGAAGCAGGTTGGGGTGTTCGTTACGAAACACAACCTAGAGACAAATGTGTCAAATATACCTTGCCTGTTGGGCATGAATATTCTTGGCCAGTTGCCAGAATTTCTTACAAATATTGTCGGATCGACCACACCAGGTCGGGGATCCAAGTTGGCCAGGTTTGCCAAGACCAGAGGAAGGATATCAGTCCCGGCAAACACGGTCAAGGCAATCACATTACAAATTGGTGATAGAAGCGTGAATGGTGATGTGATGATAGAACCATGTGGCGCCGCACTGAGGGCAGGCGTCGTGTTACTGCGGACATACACATCAGCGGAGAAGGGACTAGTTCAAGGATTAGTGGCAAATGTTTTGGATGAGGAAATTTTTATACCGCCTAATACTCTGGTAGGAGTACCACAGAACGTCGAGGTACTAAAGTCGGCACAGTGCATCGAACTGAGCAATACCAGCAGTAATGAAGTAACAATTAGGTCGGTCAATGTGACGGCCGAGGTGAAGAAAGAGGATGGCCGATCATATACATTCCCGGAAACTGAGGACCCAAAACTAAATGAATTGCTGAATAAGTACAGGGATATATTTGCCTCTTACGAGGGTGATTTGGGTTACACGGAAGTAATAAAACACCAGATACCCTTACTACAGGACAGGCCTGTGGCGCAACCTTATCGAAGATTACCACCAAGTCACTACTCGGCGGTGAAAGCACACCTGAACGATCTACTAAAAAAGGGAATTATTACAACCAGCACTAGCCCGTATGCGGCACCGATAGTAGTGGTAAAAAAGAAGTCGGGGGAGATAAGACTGTGTTGTGATTACCGGAAATTGAACAATATCACAAGAAGGGATGCATTCCCCTTGCCTCGTATTGATGAATGTCTTGATGCGTTGGGGGGAGCAAGATTTTTTTCTACCTTAGATTTGGCTAGTGGCTACCACCAAGTGGCCATGCACCCCAACGATCAACATAAGACTGCATTTATTTCTCCACTGGGACTGTACGAGTGGACCCGTATGCCGTTTGGTCTAACTAATGCGCCTGCTACATTCCAGCGAGTAATGCAGAGTGCTATGAGTGACTTTCTATTTCAAATAATGTTGGTGTACTTGGATGATATACTGGTTTACTCAAAAACTTGGGAGGACCATCTAAAAAGATTAGAACAAGTGTTTCTCCGTCTTAGGGAGATAGGAGTAAAGCTGAACCCAGACAAATGCGGCTTCGGTCTGAAATCGGTACATTTTTTGGGTTATGTGATTTCGTCGGATGGCATCGCCACTGACCCAGATAAAATTGCAGCTGTTAAAGAATGGAAACAGCCAACAACTACAGTAGAGGTCAGATCATTCTTGGGCTTTGCTTCCTATTATAGAAAATTTGTACCTGGTTTTGCAAAAATTGCCGCACCGTTGCATGACTTGGTAAACAAAATGACAAAGAAACACAGTAAGGAGAAAAAGAAAGGTAAAACACAACTGATAGGTGAATTATGGACTGATGAATGCCTGAACTCGTTTAAGCTCTTGAAAAAGGCTTTGACAGAGACGCCGATATTAGGATACGCGGACTTTGACAAACCATTTCGGCTAGAAATTGACGCCAGCTCTAAAGGTCTGGGAGCTGTGCTATCACAACAACAAAAGCAAGGTTTCAGGGTTATTGCGTATGCCAGTCGAGCTCTGAAGGAATCAGAGAAGAACATGACAAATTACAGCGCCATGAAACTAGAACTTTTGACATTAAAATGGGCTGTGACTGAAAAATTCAGGGACTATCTATTAGGTGCTAAATGTGTGGTATACACTGACAATAACCCCTTGAGTCACCTAAAGACAGCAAAGTTGGGATCCATCGAACAGCGATGGGCAGCAGAATTGGCACTCTTTGACCTGGAGATAAAATATCGCCCGGGGCGGTCCAATGGCAATGCGGACGCTTTATCAAGGAATCCGTACGAGAGACCGGGCGATGAGGAAGAAACGCTGACAGGAATATGTGAGGTCAGAGCGTCAACAGATATCCCTCACGGGGTGCAAGTGATGCAAAACGGACAGACCGGGGTGGAGCACATATCCACAGAGCCCGGACATATGGACATTAGTGATTTTAATTGCCTTAATAATAAAGAGATAAGAGATGCCCAGAGAACGGATAGTGGCTTACAGCCGCTGTGGAAACACGTCCAGGAACAAAAATTCCCAGGAAGAAGGGAAAGAGAACAATTTGGTCGAGAAACAAAGAAAATACTGAGTCAGTGGGACCGTCTCAGTATAAAGGATGGTGTTCTCATGCGGAGAATTCATGACCAAATTGATGGGACAATACACCAGGTGGTGGTGCCTGGACAATTACGAGAAGAAGTGCTAAGGTTGGCACATGACAGGGCAGGACACCAGGGTCAGGACAGGACGCACAAAATATTACGACGGAGGTGTTACTGGCCCAATATGGAAATGGAGGTCAAACGCCATTGTGAGGCTTGTGTGAGGTGTCAGCATGCGAAAATGCCAGTTGTCAAAATGAGACAGCCACCAGGACACCTACTAGCGACAAAACCACTAGAGATTGTGGCTATGGACTTTACGTCGTTGGAGCAATCATCGGATGGGACGGAACATGTGTTGGTAGTGACTGATGTATTCACCAAATGGACTGTGGCGGTGCCCACACGAGATCAGACTGCCAAAACAGTGGCAAAGGTCTTAATAGAACATTGGTTCATCAAATATGGCATACCAAGACAATTACACTCTGACCAAGGAAGGGCCTTTGAGTCAGAAGTAATTAACCAACTGTGCAGCCACTACGGGATCAACAAATCTAGAACAACCACATTTAATCCGAAAGGAAACGGACAGTGCGAGCGGTTCAACCGCAGCATGCATGATTTGCTGCGTACCCTAGAACCTGAACAGAAAAAACGTTGGCCTGATTTTCTCCCAGAGTTGGTATATCTATACAACTGCACCCCCCATGCCACAACCGGCTTTTCGCCACACATGTTGCTGTTCGGACGGGAGGCTCGACTCCCTCTTGACTTGTTCCTAGGAAAAAAGGAGAGTATGACTGGCTCATACACTGCACTGGAATATGTGAATGAACATATGAGACGAATTAGAGAAATGTACAGGGTAGTACAGGAAAGACTAGAACATGAAGCACGGCGAAGGGAACCGCCGGTACAGACAAAGGACCCGCCACTCAAGCTGAACGACAGGGTATTACTGCGTAGCCACCCGTTAGGCAGAAACAAAATCCACGACCTCTGGGGACAGGAGATATGGCAAGTCGTGGAGATGCCTAAAGTAGCAGGTGGCCCCTTTAAGATAAGACCCATCGATCACACCAAACCGGATCGGTGGGCGAATATTGCTCAATTAAAGAAATATTGTCATAGTCAAGAAGAGCAGTTACACACAAGGAAACCCAAGACAATTAGGGAACCGGAAACTATAACGGAAATTCACATACCCATCCCGGAACCATGTCACCATCAACAGAACAACAGCGATACACAAGTGGAGGATAACGGCAACGAAGAGGATCCCGTTCCTCCCAGAAGCAGAGAGACAGTAGACCATCAGATAAGTGGTCCGCGGAGAAGTTTGAGAAACAGAAAGAATACGAAATTTTTTGTCAGCAACCATCAATTCTTTCATGGTCGCGCTGGTATGACAACAGACTGTTCAAAAAGTCATAAAAGTGAACTGGTGAAGGCACCAAACGAAAAAAGGTGGATGTGAATTCTAGAACTGTTTTGTGTCTGAGGAAGATGATGTAGACACATTTGATATGTGAAATAGGGATAACGGTCAATCTTATACGAATGTGACGACATTGACAGTGAGTGGAACAATCAATTTTTTTTTTACGGTGGTGCGATTGACTTTGAAGGACTGCACCTGCCAAGCGTTGTTTGTGGTTGATAACACACAAAAAAAGGCAGGGGTGGATGTAACTAGGGGAAGTTACCAGAGACATAAGAACGCAGTACAGCGCTGTCAACTTTGACACGACTGATGCAATAACACAGGTGTTGGCTGATAACGATCAGAAAGCCAAGGCGTAGTATCTTGGGAAGCGATACGATAAGAACGCAATACGGTCTGTCAACTTTGATGTGACAGGATGCAGATGGCTTATTAAATCGGACTGTACGACAGAAGCGGCGTAATTAACATTCTGATGCAACGATTAGAATCGATTACGATTACGATTATGATAGAACCGAATACGATTACGAATACGAAGGGGATATATAGGAAGGCGACGGCTGAGCTCGCTCTCTCTCGCTCTCTCTCTCGATCAGTCAGTCAGTGTGGCAGTATCAAGTTGGTTATTGAACGGGTTAGCCGTATTGTGTTAAGAAGGACGATAGACATGTGCATTCAGTTATGTGAAGACTAGTGAGGACTGTTGGGGGTCAGTTGATTCAGACTATTATTGTGAAGCATTCCTTTTGATTCATTATATTATTGTGAAGCATTTCTTTGATTCATGTAATAAAAGGATCAATAGCGAACCTGCATCTTCGAGTATCTATACTGTGGTCGATGTTGTGTAGAATGAGTGGTTAGACTCGGTAATATTTGGCGTTGTCGAGCAGAACTCGTTAACATTTGGCACTACAGGCAAATAGTCTCGTTACATATATATATATATATATATATATATATATATATATATATATATATATATATATATATATATATATATATATATATATATGTATGTATAAAGGCAGCAAGCACAAACAAATCCGTTTTCGACTTCCTGGGAATGTGGAACTAAAAGCACCAAATATAAGCAGGTAACCCTAATACAAGTGTAGACGTAGTAGCAACCACATCATTTTAATGTGTAGCCTACATCAATTAGAGGCTGAAAACAACAAAGCGAAAGTAGGTTTTTAAAAAAAATAGGAATAAAAGGGGAAGCAACTATCCGAGCCATTATGGTGTGAGCGAGAGTAATGGGGAATGGTAACAATGCAGGTTTGGCATTAGGAGGTGGGGAAGGGGGGGTTTGGTGTGAGTACTATATCACGTGATTGTCGTCCCCGGGGGGAGCGCCATACAGGTATTAAGTGCACTCATTTCCCCGCGTCTTTACCGTAAGCCTCCTACAGTTTGACCCGACTTTTTGGCTTTGGTTAATATGGGTTTTCCCTATTGTTCTATTTATATCACCTAACTTTGTCGCTTACAGATCAAACGTGTTTCTCTGTGAATACGTGTCTCTTTCAGTTGTATTTTACGTTATACAATAGAATTAATTTAGTTAGTAGTATATATGTATGGTAGTATATATATATATATTGTGTAGGATGCAATCAGTTCTGTTGGTGTGGTCAGTTTTGCTGGTGGGGGTCAACTTAGTTGGGGGTCAGTTTGGGTTTGATGGGGTCAGTTTTCTGGAATTGGGGTCATGGTGCGGTCAGCTTTACTGGCGCGGTTGGCTTAGTTAGTGGGGTCAGTTTCGTGTTGGTGGGGGTCTACTTTGTGTTAATGGGGGCTATTTTCATGTTGGTTGGGTCAGTGTAGTATAGTGGGATCAGTGTGTCATGTTGGGGTCAGTGTTGTATGGCGGGGGTCAGCTTAGTTAAGGGTCAGTTTGATGTTGATGGGGTTAGTTTTCTGTAATTGGGGTTATTTTGGGGTCCGCTTGACTGGAGAGGTCGGCTAAGTTAGTGGGGTCAGTTTCATGTTGGTGTGGTCAGTTTAGTGTTCGTGGGTTCAGTGTGGTATGGTGGGGTCGTGTGGTTTGGTGGGGTCGTGTGGTTTGGTGGGGTCGTGTGGTTTGGTGAGGTCAGTGTGGTATGGTGGGGTCGTGTGGTTTGGTGAGGTCAGTGTGGTATGGTGGGGTCGTGTGGTTTGGTGGGGTCGTGTGGTTTGGTGGGGTCGTGTGGTTTGGTGGGGTCGTGTGGTTTGGTGGGGTCGTGTGGTTTGGTGGGGTCGTGTGGTTTGGTGGGGTCGTGTGGTTTGGTGAGGTCAGTGTGGTATGGTGGGGTCGTGTGGTTTGGTGGGGTCGTGTGGTTTGGTGGGGTCGTGTGGTTTGGTGAGGTCAGTGTGGTATGGTGAGGTCAGTGTGGTTTGGTGGGGTCGTGTGGTATGGTGGGGTCAGTGTGGTATGGTGGGGTCAGTGTGGTATGGTGTGGTCAGTGTGGTTTGGTGAGGTCAGTGTGGTATGGTGGGGTCAGTGTGGTATGGTGGGGTCAGTGTGGTATGGTGGGTTCAGTGTGGTATGGTGGGGTCAATGTGGTATGGTGGGGTCGTGTGGTTTGGTGGGTTCAGTGTGGTATGGTGGGGTCAGTGTGGTATGGTGGGGTCAATGTGGTATGGTGGGGTCAGTGTGGTATGGTGTGGTCAGTGTGGTATGGTGGGGTCAGTGTGGTTTGGTGGGGTCAGTGTGGTATGGTGGGGTCAGTGTGGTTTGGTGGGGTCAGTGTGGTATGGTGGGGTCGTGTGGTTTGGTGGGTTCAGTGTGGTATGGTGGGGTCAGTGTGGTATGGTGGGGTCGTGTGGTTTGGTGGGGTCAATGTGGTATGGTGGGGTCGTGTGGTTTGGTGGGGTCAGTGTGGTATGGTGGGGTCAGTGTGGTATGGTGGGGTCTATGTGGTATGGTGGGGTCGTGTGGTTTGGTGGGTTCAGTGTGGTATGGTGGGGTCAGTGTGGTATGGTGGGGTCAATGTGGTATGGTGGGGTCAGTGTGGTATGGTGTGGTCAGTGTGGTATGGTGGGGTCAGTGTGGTATGGTGGGGTCGTGTGGTTTGGTGGGTTCAGTGTGGTATGGTGGGGTCGTGTGGTTTGGTGGGTTCAGTGTGGTATGGTGGGGTCAGTGTGGTTTGGTGGGGTCGTGTGGTTTGGTGGGGTCGTGTGGTTTGGTGGGGTCGTGTGGTTTGGTGGGGTCGTGTGGTTTGGTGGGGTCGTGTGGTTTGGTGGGGTCGTGTGGTTTGGTGGGGTCGTGTGGTTTGGTGGGGTCGTGTGGTTTGGTGGGGTCGTGTGGTTTGGTGGGGTCGTGTGGTTTGGTATGTTCAGTGACTTTTTGGAGTCAGTTGGTGTTGATGGGGGTCATATTTGTGAAGTCAGCTTAGTTAAGGGTGAGTTTGGGCTAGCTGGACTGGAAAGGGTTCAAATTGTCTGATGAAATCAGGTTAGCTATTGCTCACAGCTGTTATTTTGACCACACCTCCTGCATCTGACACCCCACTCCCACCTCACCCCCCAGAGGCGTTGCGACCTATTCCGGCGCCCAGGGCGAACTGTTAATTTCCCCCCCCCTACCCCCCCCCCCCCGTCATGTTTTTTACTAGTCACTGTGTTTAAACTGTTTTATTTAGTGTCACACAATCGATTTAGGAAACAGTTTAATCAGTCTGTTAACCCAATTAGTAGTCTTAAAATAATGAATCTCTAAACTAGACTTTTATTTATCCCGTTTGGCGCCCCTCTAAGGTTGGCGCCCGGGGCGGCCGCCCCACCCACCCTCCCCTAGCTACGCCACTGTCCCCCCCCCCCTCCCACCAGCACCGCCTCGACGTTCACCTGTTAACTACCAAGGGCCATCACTGAAGATGAAAGATTTAAGGCCCAGTATCATGGCTGCACTGTGACCGTTAATTCCCTTGAAATACAAGTGACTCGCCACACGAACATTTTGTGTTCCTCTCACCACACAGGAAAAAAGTCTGCGCGTTCATGACAGGGGTATCGATTCCTGAACATGGCGTAAATTAAAGACGATCAATGAACGATACAAATTGGAATCGATTCCAAGTGTAAATTCGAAAGTTTTAATTAACGATTACTTTGGTTACACTGTGTAAAAAAAAAATTGAAATAATGGAGAGCGTTGGTTTTATTACATCGTTATTATTTTCTTCTTCTTCGTTCTTAGGTTTATTTCAGGATGAAATAGATTGACAGTTTCAGTCTATCTCTGATGTTGAAATAGATTGACAGTTTCAGTCTATCTCTGATGTTGAAATAGATTGACAGTTTCAGTCTATCTCTGATGTTGAAATAGATTTAAGACCAGGCTCCTGCTAAAATAGATTTTTAAAAGTTTTTTTTCGAACCTGAAAGCCAATTTGAGCACGTGAAGTAGAGTTCACCTGTTTCTGTGACCTCAGCATATGAAGGGTTAGTGTGGTCAGCACTATGCCCGGGCACCTTTGTCTTCCCTAACATGAGTCACGTACCCTTTAGAGCTGGGTGGACTCTTTACCACTAGGGCATGCCTACGGGATTGATCGTGGATTTGAACTCTAGACTTTCGGGTTTATAGCCGTAAGCTCTACCATTCCACCACACCATCCCATGAAAAATATTTAAGCTTTCAATATACTAAAAAAAATTAGACTGGTGTTGCATTTGATTCTTATTTCAGTCTATCTAGTATTGCAATAGATTCAAGACTAGTCTATCTGATAACACCACAATGGAGTTTGGCGAATAGATTCGTCTTTAGGGTTGATTGCGTGTGTAAGTATGACAGATATATGAGCTGTTTATCAGGATGGGGTCTCATAAACATTGACTATCACTTTTGTTTGGTTAGTAAACGTTTAATGTAACGGAAGATCAATGTCAACTGAATCTGCTCATGGTCGTCAGCAGACTTTAATGACTTTTTTTTTTTTTTTTTTTCAAAGTTAGCTTATTCTTTAATTTATCACTAGGCAGCTGTTTGATATCATTGGTTTCTTGGGTAATTTTAGTTTTTTTCTTTTTTTTCAAAGGAATTATGATAACATATGGAGCCATTTCAGCATCTGTATATTGTGTAATCATCTTTACAATGTCATGAATGTGTCCATCACTTTCATATAGGAGCTGTACTTTTTCTTCCAAGCCATTGATAAATGTATCACATTCAACACATAGGCTGAGTTGAGTTGGAGACATTACATGCATATTCTCAACTTGCATATGTGTCTCTATTTTTAACCTCACATGGACTCCATTATTTAAAACTGTAAATCCAAGATTCTCCATAAGATGTGTTTGGTTCCCCATGTGAGTTTGATAGGTGACATTTGTTACCTGAGCAATGGCTGCGGCTGGTTCAAAGCTCATTTGTTCTTTACAAGATAGCTCCTCAAGTTCTCTGTGCCATTTTGTCAAAACAGTGGTATCTTTAAAGCATAAATCTCCATATAAGTCTGCAGCCAGAAGTTTAAGCCAACTCTCATCATAATCTTTCTGACATTCTTTTAATTGTAGTTCCAAAAGATAAATATCTTTTACAAGCGGCAGTATGTACCTATAATGTGACAACATGGATGCAGAACTACTGGTAACTGTTGTCTCTAGGAAAACTGTCTTTAAGAGAGAATTTCTCTCTTGTATCAGCTTTGATAAAGTCTCATCTTTTTGACATAATACTTCCTCAAGTTTATTGACATTTTCTCTCAGGCCAATACATTTCTCGGGGAGAGACATTATTAAATTGAATGCGATTTGGCCTAGTTCTAGATCTAGATCTAAATCTACCGAATTCACACAGTTCTTTTTTTTTTTTTTTTGAATTCACACAGTTCTGATAGAATAACAATAGAATTTCAACAATCAAGTAACGTTTAAAATTAAATCAGCTAATTATATACAACTTTTATGTCAACAAATTCTAGGTTGTGGAAAATAATTAAAAGGCAACAAAATACAAACTTTAGTTTATATACAGTTTTTTAAATCAAATTTTATCTGTTATAATAATACGTTTAAAAATCAATATAGCATAAACAAAATGTATTTGTAAATAAATATTTTGCAAAATAAATACATCTTTTTTTAAATTAAGTGAGTTGTTTCCCCTGGATTACAATTTAATACCTTATCCTTATGATCAATTAAAATGAAAAACGTCATCATTACTAAGTACTATCGTACTATCGTAAAACGTCACTTTTCATATTTATTCTCATTTCTTTCAATCAATGAATCACAATCACATACATTTTATTGATAACTAGACAAACAGAATTTTCTAAATTTTTAAACATGTATTCTCATCTGTTAAAAAACGACAAGTAATTAAAAGTATAAGACATTTCAACTGGACAGCTGTTGTTGGTTGTGTTAGGTGTAACAAAGGTCAAGGCTGCAGGAAAGTTTTTAAAACAAATGGTCAGAGTAAAACTACGAGCGATATTATCTACGCTACGTGTATAAATAACGTACATCAACCCTGCGTGACTGTTCAAATTGTTTCATCGAATACGAATTATCCTGGGCGTCGATAAATTTTTCTGGGTGACTTGGTAGTCAAACACCGGTAAATCCTGCATGGTTGTCTCGTGGGTTGTTGATCTTGTTTTGTGTGCAAGATTTTACGTATCGCTTTAGGTCAGGGGTCGGTAACCTGCGGTTTGCGAGCCTGCATGCGGCTCTTTTGATGTCAATATGCGGCTCTCCAGTTCCATTATTATATTATTTTATTTTCAAAACTCAAAAAAGATTATACTGTAAAAGCAAAATCAACTTTAAACAAAATAAAAAAACAATGAGAATAGGTGGAATAGAGCGTATATGGACAGTTGAGAGCCTCTGGGCATTAGGCCCTGCCCCACAACTGTGCTGTGGCCAGCCCCGTGGCAATGGTTCCATGCTTTCCACTGCCGATGTGCACATAAAAATGTTAGTGGCTCTTTAAAAATTTCGAAATTTTGTAGATTATAACTTTTGGCTCTTCCGTCTCAAAAGGTTGCCGACCCCTGCTTTAGGTACAACTATCCTCAACATTTCATTACTGAGGACAATATTTATTGACTCCAGATTTTTTCTTATTCTCGCTTTTTGTACATTTCTCCTCAACAGTTTGTGAGGACAATTTTTATTGAAGTGAGATTTTTCGTCAAAATTTATGTAGCCTACATATTGCCTCCATTGTTCCCTTAAAGCTAAGTTGATGAAATGTCATCTATAAGTATTATATCAAATTTTAGTTCTGTATCAACTTTTGAGCGATTTGCGGAAAACGGTAGATTTTTAAAACCCTATAACTCGAATATTGTTCCAGACAGATAAACGAAATGTTACGAATAAGTAAAAGATCAAATTCTCTACACAATTTTTTTGTGATTTCCGTTGACCGGAAGTAATAATTTCTCAAAAAACGCATATCAATTTAGAAAGTACTAGTATTCTGTACAATTATACACATATTGTTTGCCGTTAACTTAGTGCGACATTCTTTTTTTTTTCTACGAGATTCTAGTCTATTTTTAAAAGTTTAAGTAATTAAAAATGGATTAAAAATCATGTCTGTATCCCGAGTTGCCATCACCCGTAGATTTATATTAGAATATTCGAAAAAGTTTAGGGGAGATCACTCCCTATTTATTCCATCTCGTTTCACATACATCTCGCCTCAATAGTTTGTGGTACAATTTTTAATGACGCGAGATTTTTTAAATTCTCGCTTTGGATACATCTCGCCTCAATATTTGGTTTATAAGAACCATTTTTATTGCCTTATTTCATCTCGTTTTAAGTAGGCTACATCTCACAAAGTTAATTAACACAAAGACCAGTTTTGTTGAGATAAGGATCTTATAGCATCTCGCTTTAACAGCTCTCGACAAAGTACTGAAAGAGCATCGCGCGTATTTTTATTGCAACATCACCTGTCATCAGTGGCGTAGCGAGTTCGGGTGTCACTTAATGGTGTCACCCCCCAGAGGAGTAGCGACCCTTCCCGGGGACAAACTTTCAAGTTTTCGATTTGCACCCCCCCCCCCTCAAACTTTCGATTTGCACCCCCCTCAAGTTTTCTCTATATATTTTGCTATTTTTTGCCTTGGTGTCACCCCCCCCCCCTAAATGGTGTCACCCGGTGCAGTCCGCACCCCCGCCCCCCCCCCTCGCTACGCCCCTGCCTTTCGTCATTTCGTTTAATGCTAGGGCCACGGTGACTAGCTCTCTATTTTTTTTATTATTATTAACATTAGCAGCTTCAATCGTCGAGGCTTATGTTCATTTCACCCGGTAGGTGGAGCGGTTGGAATAGAGAACCTGTCACGTGGTCACGGTCTGGTGATAACCATCTGATGACGACACGACGCCAATCCCGTTGAAGTCGGTGAAGTGAATCCAGACTTTGACGCGATTGGGGGAGATTCTTGACACGTTAGTGAATACATCACTCAGCGATTGAGTTCACTCAAGGATGAGATTCACTCAAGGTTGACTTTGGGCTGAATTGGACGCGTGTAGTTTATGATGAGGAAATATTTTTTGATTCGGTTTTTTTTAAATCAATTTTTACCGGATTAGATATTTTATACCATGTCAGAGTGTACAATGCTATTACATATGTAGGTCATAGCGCAAAACTAAATTTGATGCGCGAGTAAGTGTAAAACGAAATTACATATGTAGGTCAGAGTGTAAAACTAAATTGCATAAGTACGTCAGAGTGTTAAACTAAATTGCATAAGTAGGTCATATTGTAAATCTAAATTACATAAGTAGGTCAGAGTGTAGAACTACATATGTGGGTCAGTGTGTAAACCTTAATTTAATAAGTGTCAGTGTAGAACTACATATGTGGGTCAGTGTGTAAACCTTAATTTAATAAGTGTCAGAGTGTACAACTACATATGTGGGTCAGCGTGTAAACCTAAATTACATAAGTAGGTCAGAGTGTACAGCTAATTACATGTGTAGATCAGAGTGCAAAATCTAATTACATCTTTAAGTCAGCAAGACAAAATTACAGATTAGATCAAAATGTAAAACATCGCATATAAAGCTCAGAGCATAAAACAAAATTACATCTTTATTTGTAAAACACAAAAAAAAACCAACCGCCATCAACTACTTTCTATCGCCAGTCTATAACTACCTTCATATAATATGAGGTGGAGAAATCTACCCCTCTGCCGCTACTACCCGTTGTATAAACTAGCCTAATAGCTGTTAGCACTTGCTACCAAAACCTAGCTGTGTTTAACGCCGGGTCGATCAGCTAGTAACGTCTACACTTCACTGTTGTAGTTTTAAAACTCAATGTGTTTTTACTTCAAGGGAAAGATGGAATCGATCCCCGTCTATTTTATTTTCAACACTCACCCTCGTTACTATAATATCACAAATTATACGATTTTTTTCTTACTTCCCTTTAATTTTCCACAGGCTTTTCTTGTTGCCCCCCTTGTATAGAGATAATCATTACAGGGAGATAATAGATTTTTTTATAACGGCTATTGCGCCATCCTGATCTAACACTTCAACACAAATATAATCAAATTGCGCCAGTGTTTTTTTTTTAAATTTTAAAATTAGCGCTATTAAAGATCAATAGCGATTAAAATGGCTCGTTGCTTTCTGAGCGTATATGTTAATGTCGCTTTCGTTCGGTGTGGTGTTTCTGTGGTTTTGGTGTTCGGATTCTTCTGGTGTCTGGTGTCATGACGTGTCAGGTGTCCGGTGTTTGATGTTGGTGTGTGCATGGTGTAGTTGGGTGTATGGTGTCAGGGTTTTCCTGGGGTCTTCTGGTATATGACGAGTATCGTAGTGTATATGGTGTCTTATGTCTTGTGTCTTATATCTGATGTCGTTTTGTGCATAGTGTCGTGGTGTGTCAGTCTGTTGTCTTGAAATATACAACGCTTAGGGGGGGGGGGGGATAATGCTTATGGCTGGCTAATGGTTTTTCAGTCAAGTAATTTTACTACAACATTATAGGGGAGGGTGTGTGTGAATTAATGTTTGACAGTAGGAGTGTAAAATAATAAGTAGCCTGATACAAAAAACTTCATTGTCGTCCAATGAACATCGTCAACACAACTGCAGTTTCGACCAATGAACATCGTCAACACAACTACAGTTTCGACCAATGAAAATCATCAACAAGACGATGAGTTTCGACCAATGGACCTAGTCAACACGGCAACTAGACTTTCGACCAATGGACCAATACGGCAACTAGACTTTCGACCTTTGATATCGATGAAGACGTGAAGTCAGCTGAACCCTGAAACCACGTCGTTGAACCCTGAACCCGATCAATAAGTCATCCGGTGCCAGAAAGCATGAGTATTGCATAACTCAGCCAACAGCAGGTTGAGTGGAACGAAAAACAATACTGATGTACCAACAGTATTTACAAAGCAAGAGACTCACGCAGACAAAATAAAAGGTAGTTTGACTTTGAAAATTGGTTGTAATTAAAACACCGATTTCAGTGTTATATTTTAGCTAGTATCAATATACTTATCCTAACAGAGATTCTAAATATAACATGGGGCTTTGATATCCTGCGATACCGTAATAGAATGCGATACTGTAGTGTCCTACGATACCGTGATATCCAACGATACTGTAATAACTTCCGATGCTGTAATATTCTTTGATGTTGCAATGTTTTTCCGATAATTTATTATCCTCCGATACTGTATTATCTTACGATACTGTAATATCCTACGATACTTAAATGTTCTACGATACTGTAAAATCCTACAATACAGTAATGACCAACGATTTGGTATTATTCTGCGATACTGTAAGATCCTCCGATACTGAAATGTTCTGCGATACTGTAATATCCTACGATACTTAAATGTTCTGCGATACTGTAAAATCCTACGATACTGTAATGACCAGAGATTTTGGTATTATTCTGCGATACTGTAAGATCCTACGATACTTAAATGTTCTGTGATACTGTAAAATCCTACAATACAGTAATGAGCAGCGATATCGTAGTATCCTACGATACTGTAATATCATATGATACTGTTATATCCTTCGATACTTAAATGTTCTGCGATACTGAAAAAACTAACGATACTTAAATGATCAGCGATACTGTAAAATCCAGCCGATGGTTTTAAAAGATTCTAAATTCCAAGTCACTAGCCGGCATAATGGATTGTGTGTACGTTGTATTTTTTTTTTTCAAACACTGCCTACTTCACACACATTCTCACTCTCGCTAACTCACACACATACACTATGCCCCAAACACACACACAGGCACACACAATCACTCTCTAGCACACATAGACACACACATTCACAAGGTACTGTTTATCATGCAAAATCGACTGCAGTTATGAAAGCAAAATTCTGCTATTACGGGAGCTCTTCAGACTGTAAAGTACATGATTGTTGAAATAGAACTCTTCCGCGAGTGAGAACAAAACTGTAAGTGTTTGTTTGACGGGAACCACGTGGTGCAGGCCCAGTGTCTTCTCGGAAATTGGCCATCATTAATTTAGTGATTGAATTCGATCCGCTGTCGATGTCTGATTGATTTTCGTCGATCAATAACCGTTTAACGTGTTGTTGTGTCGCTCTGTGTTTGTGTGTTATTGGGATTGGGTTTGTCTCAGGGATTCTCAAAGGAGAGGATGTGATACAATATGAGTTTAAAACATTATGACACCAGAGACACCATCTATATTGGGGGGAGCAGTGTTTCTTACAGACTTTTTTTTTCCGGGGGAGGATGGCACTAGAAATTTTCGGAAGGGGGGGGGGGCATCGGACACTGTTAAAAGTATATATTTTCTTTATAAATTCTCTTTCGTTCCTGGGGTGGGGGCGGTAGACTTTCTTTCCCTTTCCCCCCTCCTCCCCCCCAGAAGAGATGCCTGGAGGAAACTCTGAGGGGGACGGATACTGATCTAGGTCTGTCTTTATGTCTATATAATTTTTTTTTCTATTTCGCAAGGGGGTGATAGATTGCTCTATATAAGATATCGTCGCTTCCTTTGTGCGTGGCTTCATATGTGGCCTAGCCCTTACCTACTGCAATGAGGGTAACTCCAGCCATTACTATTTAACGATGGGGGAGGGGGGAAATACACACCTGCATGACCTAGTCCAGGATACAAACAGCAGGACTAACACCTACATGAACTAATCCAGGATAAAAACAGGACAGACACCTACATAATCCAGGATAATCAACGGTAACATGTCTGAGACCTACCTGAACGAGTCCACTCTCCTCCGCCACGCCCCCTTTAACAATGCTCGCCACCAACACATAAGGCTTGAGCGTCCGTTGCTTGACCAGAAACCCCAGGCCTCCATATCTCTGTTTGGTCAGCTTGACCCGGATGGTGTTGGGCGACAGCTCGCTGGCTGGGGATGTTGACGGCATGGTGGCTGGTGTCCTGCTTCTGCTAAAAGTGCGATGCTGTTCTGCTGGAAGTGGTGTCCATCTACCTGTGTTTTAGGATGGTGTGTTGGGCACTTAATTCACAGCACGCTGAGGTCATGCTGGGTGTGGAGATTTGCTTCACGGTGAGTTAGGGTAGGATGGTTTGGAGATCTCGAGAACCGTAGATTTGTTGGATAACTCGAGAATCGAATTGGTGATGTGTTAGGAATCTCGAGAATCGAATTGTTGACGAGTTAGATATCTCGAGAATGGTAGTTGATGTGTTAGATCTATAAAGAATTTAACCTTTTTGGTGTGTTAGATATCTCGAGAATTGATCTGATGACGTTAAAGATCTCGAGAATCCTACAGTTGAGGTGATGGATCTCGAAAGAATTGAACTGATGACTTGTTAGATATCTCGATATAGCGTGTTGGATCTCTATAGATTTACTGTTTGACGTATTAGATATCTCGAGAATAGTACAGTTGATGCCGGAGCTACCTCGCTTGTGGGGGAATGGATGTGTTGGATATCTCGCGAGTTGCAATTTCTGCGTATTGATTGATATCGATTTGTAATACAGGTTTGTTAAATGCTTTGGACACCGATGAATAGTCGTCTAAAATTTTAACACACAAAAAACAACTAAACTTTTAAACTAGAAATTTTACACGCCTTATAAACACACTGGATCTCTGAAGGGATTTAATATGTTGGGAAAACCTTTGGCCATCAACCAGTTAACTTGTCTGTTGTTTTTCTTAGAAAGGCGAAAAACTTGTCGTTTTATTTGGCATCCTAGACCATATATCCAAAGTCATCCACACTTGACACTGTCTGGGCAAATGACTTGACAGTTTAATAAGTCAGGACAGGTCTGGGTCAAGGCTTGCTGTTACTTGTAATTACTTCTTGGAATCTGAAGAAATAATGAAATGAAAAGATGTAACGATGATACGATACCATAAAACGTCTTTGTGAAATAGCTCAACAGAATGAACTTGTTGAGTTAATGCAACATATGTTGTAGGGACTGCTTGGTCTAGCGATAAAGCGTGAGATTATAAAACAGATGTGGGTGGGGGTCTTTGTGAAATAGCTCAACAGGATGAACTGGTTGAGTTGATGCAACCTGTGAAGTGGGGGCGTCGTGGTCGTGCGGTAGAACGCATGCTTGCTAACCCTAACGTCATCAGTTCGAAACCTAGTGGGCAATAAACGCCAAACACGAATTATATTAATTAAAAATTAATAATTCGCTTTTTTTTCAATCATCTGATATAAAGAGGCTAATGTTTTGTTTCTTGAATTTTTTTACATTAATTTTTTTAAAGTAATTCCCTAGATTTTAAAATCTATATATAGCTATCACGTGATCTGAATATGTTCGCATTTCGTAATGTTGGCTCTAAATTATTTTTTTCGATTTAAAAAAAAAATATCGACTTAATTTCTTTTTTTAAATAAACGCATCAACAGCTGCAGTTAGTAATTATTTTAATGAGTTTTAATTTTACTTCAGCTCATGACGTCATCGACGGTGTTAATGCTCGCATCGATTGTTTCAGAAACACATACACACACACACGCACACACACACAAACCGTTTACCGGAATTTTTTTCTTCCTCCAATTTCCGACTCCCTAAGTTCGACTCGTGGGTCACAGGTCGTGGATAATTTTGTTCCCGCGCTCAGACGATAACGGTTGTCGCCCTTGATTGCGGTGCATCACGGGAGTCCCCCCGGTCACGTGATATGGAGGATCGCGTCGCCGATTGGCGGATTTATTCCGCGAAATGATGGCCGTTTAACTTAAAGCTACAAACCGCAATTCATTGTCGATACGTCCAATTTTTTTTCGGCGGTAGGTAGGGAAAGTAGAGTTGATGTGCTTATATGTCGCGAATGATTAGAAAGTATTGGTCAAAAAATCATCGGGTAAAAACAAGAATTAAATACTATGCGCTGATAATGTTTAATTATTTTTTTTAAATATTTTTTTATTATATTTTTTTATTATATTTTTTTAAACACCGTAAATTGTTTTCGATGTCTTTGTTTCTCATACTACTATTATGCGTGTACAAAGTCGTATTATAATATAAAAGTAAAGTTCCATTTCAAACCTAAGGTCCATGGGGCAACTGAAGTAGAGTTCACCTGTTTCTGTGACCTCGGCATATGAAGAGATAGTGTGGTCAGCACTATGCCTAGCCGCCTTTACTTTCCTTACCACGAGTTAAGTAGCCTTCCCATCAGGAACGTTTTACGTACTTGAAAGTGGATTCGAAATCGAGACTTTCCAGCTGCCATTCGACTACTCCCTCCTTGGTATTATATTATAGATATTTGTTATTTTATATATTACATTTTGCTAGAGCGTAGCCAGGTTTTAAGGGCTAGGAGAACGGTGAGTGTCGCAGCTCTTTGCACCCTAGGGACCACACAGGATTAAGTGAAGTGAAGAGAGGTGAATTGAAGTGAAGTGAAGCGCGGTGGGTGTACAAAAAGCGGCAAAAACTCACTTTATTATGAAAATCTATAATAATAGTTTCGCTGTCTGTCTATCTATCTATCTATCTGTCTGACAAGAACGCTCTAGAGAAAAGACAAGCAAATTAAAAACCTGCATAGTAATTCGAAAAACGAAGTATGACGTCGCCACATTTAGCATCTCAAGCCGGAGAGTGCACACAGTAATATGACGTCATTGATTCTCAAAAAAGGCAATTTTGTCTAATCTAAGTGGTTTGCGTGAAGAGTTTCTTGCATACAATTCTTCGGGTAGGGGCGAAGCCCCACCCCCCCCCCCCCCCCCCGCGTAAGAACGTCTGAGCCCCCCCCCCCCTCCCTAACACAAAAGAAATTTCTTCATCGATACTCTATAATAAAATAACCGCCTAATTAATGTGTCTAATCTAAAAAGTGGTTTTCTTGCAATGTCTTTAATGCAATTCTTCGGGTAGTGGCTAAGCGCGACACCAGTGTTTCTTTCAGACTTTTTCCTCCCCGGAGAGGGATGGGGGGTACTTGAAATTTTCGGGGGCGGGGGTAGAATTTTCGGGGAGGGGGCGGACACTGGAAAAAGTATATAATTATATTTCGTTGAATGGGACGGTAGACATGTTTTTTTTAGGGGGGGGGGGGGGGGTGGTGTGTGTGTGTGGGGGGGTGGTGTGTGTGTGGGGGGGGGGGGGGTGGTGTGTGTGTGTGTGGGGGGTGGTTTTAGTTTAGACTTTTTCCTCCCCGGAGAGGGGTGGGGGGTACTTGAAATTTTCGGGGGCGGGGGTAGAATTTTCGGGGAGGGGGCGGACACTGGAAAAAGTATATAATTATATTTCGTTGAATGGGACGGTAGACATGTTTTTTTTGGGGGGTCGGGGGGGTGGGGGAGGGGGGGGTGGGGGGTGTTGGGGGGTGGGGGTGGGTTGGTTTTAGTTTAGAGAAAAGAGACAGCACTATCAACCTAGCGCCCGGTGTATCCTTCCTCAACGGGCCATTTTTCTCGTGGTTAAAATATAGTTTCGCTGTCTGTCTGACAAGAACGCTCTGTCTGACAAGAACGCTCTAGAGAAAACACAAGCAATTTAAAAACATGCACAGTAATTCGAAAAACGAAATATGACGTCGACACATTTAGCGTAGAGTAGAACATAATCTCAAACCAGAGAGTGCACACAGTAATGTAATGACGTCATTGATTGTCGCGTAAACATTGAAAATAAACCGGGAGTGATCTCCCCTAAACTTTCTCGAATATTCTTATATAAAACAACAGGGGATGGTAACTGGGGATATAGTTATGATTTTTAATCCATTTTAAATACTTAAACTTTTAAAAATAGAATAGAATCTCATAAAAAAAACATTGCGCACCAAGCAAACGCCGAATAAAAACGCGTATAATAGTGCGCAATATTATTAGTACTTTAAAAATTTACATTAGTTTTTTGAGAAATCGGAAGTAGCGTAAATTACTCCTTCCAGTCAACGGAAATTACTCAAAATTTAACAGAAGGTAGAGAATTAGATCTTTTACTTACATGTGAAATTTCATTTATCTATCTGAAATAGTACTCAAGTTATAGACTTTTGAAAAATTCAAAGTAGGAAAAGTACCACTTCCGGTTATCGGAAATCGCTCAAAAGTTGATATGGATCTACGATTTTGATAAAATACTTATATATGAAATTTCATCAACCTAGCTGTAACGGTACTCAAGTTATCGTGTTTACACACGGACAGACAGACAGACAGACAGACACACACACACACAGACATACGGACAAGATTGCAAAATTATGTTTTTCCGTATCAGTGAGGTGTAAAACGTCGAGATTTGTAAAAATCTCGATTTTTTTTTTTTGCACGATTACAATACTTTCTCTATACTACGTATATACGAGAAAGTAAAAAGGAAATGTTGTCTAATCTAAATGGTTTGCGTGAAGAGTTTCTTGCATACAATTCTTCGGGTAGGGGCGAAGCCCCACCCCCCGCGTAAGAACGTCTGAGCCCCCCCCCCCCCCCTCCCCAACTCAAAAGAAATTTCCTCATCGATACTCTATAATAAAATTACCGCCTAATTAATGTGTCTAATCTAAAAAGTGGTTTTCTTGCAATGGGACGGTAGACATGTTGTTTTTTTTGGGGGGCGGGGGGTGTGTGGGGGGGTGGTGTGTGGGGGTGGGGGGGGTGGGGGTGGGTTGGTTTCAGTGTTTCTTTCAGACTTTTTCCTCCCCGGAGAGGGGTGGGGGTACTTGAAATTTTCGGGGGCGGGGGTAGAATTTTCTGGGAGGGGGCGGACACTGGAAAAAGTATATAATTATATTTCGTTGAATGGGACGGTAGACATGTTTTTATTGGGGGTGGGGGGTGGTGGAGGGGTGGGGGGGTGGTGTGTGGGGGGAGGGGGGGTGGGGGGTGGTGTGTGGGGGTGGGGGTGTGTGGGGGGGTGGGGGGTGGTGTGTGGGGGGGGGGGTGGGTTGGTTTCAGTGTTTCTTTCAGACTTTTTCCTCCCCGGAGAGGGGTGGGGGTACTTGAAATTTTCGGGGGCGGGGGTAGAATTTTCTGGGAGGGGGCGGACACTGGAAAAAGTATATAATTATATTTCGTTGAATGGGACGGTAGACATGTTTTTTTTTGGGGGGGGGTGGGGGGTGGGGGGCGGTGTGTGGAGGGGGTGGTGTGTGGGGGTGAGGGGTGGGAGTGGGGGTGGTGTGTGGGGGTGGGGGGGGTGGGGGGTGGGGGTGGGGGGTGGGGGGTGGGGGGTGGGGTGGGGTGGGGGTGGTGTGTGGGGGGGGTGGGTTGGTTTTAGTTTAGAGAAAAGAGACAGCACTATCAGCCTAGCGCCCGTTGTACCCTTCCTCAACGGGCCATTTTTCTCGTTATACGAAGATTTATAGTTACCTACATACAGTGTATATGTCAATATGTATTTTACAGTATAGGCCTATGTATTTATTTAAGTATAGTCTATATATTAGGCTACGAACAGTCTATGAATTGCCTACATTCAGTCAATATATTACCTACATACAGTCTATATATTATTAACCTATATATATTCTTTATATTTACTTACATAGTTTATATATAAACCTACATTCAGTCTATAAATTACCTACACACTGTCTATATATTACCTGCATACAGTCAATAGTTATCTACAGTAATATGGTCTATGTATTTACTTACACACGGTCTATATATTAAACTTCATTTAGTCTATAAATTGCTCTACATATAGTCTATGTATTTACATACACACAGTATACAATCCATATCTTTATCTGTAGCCTAACGATTTATATCAAGTCGATTTGGCAAATTATATACAGTCCCGTAATGGCATCAAAGTACTATATTATTATTTTTATCCCTCAACTCCAATGGTAATACATTGTCACAAGAAAAATTGAAAACGCAAATAAAATTATGTTGCTTAGCAGAGTTTCATTCAGGCATCTCATCAAGTTGGTTTGGGTACTACCCCCGGAGCACGTATCCTCCCCCCCCCCCCCCCCCGACTTATCGGACAGAGTACAAAAACTAAATAATTGTATTCGAAAATATCTATCTATCTATCTATCTATCTATATATATAATTCTCTTCTGGGAGCCGTTAGAAAACAAGCTGCAAGCGCCTCCTTGCAGTCCCCTCTCTTCCTCTCTATCACTATCACTACCACCCCCACCCCCACATGATCTGGTGAGCGGTGTTCACTCTGTTTACATTTTACAATCATAGAGACGGGTTTGGTGACGGCTATTAGGGGCAGATAATTTAGTTTGAAACGATTTTAAACTTACAGGAGGTAACTAAGAGGAGGCTGCTTTCACGGGGGGGGGGGGGGGGGTAGGGTAGGGGTTGGGGGAAAGGGGGGGGGGGTTAGTGTTTTAAAGCAAATATTTTCAGTGGCAGCATTGGTACTGTCGAATTCACAACTGTCGAATAAAACAACTAAATAGCGGCGTATGATACGCCGCGGGTCGGCTCGTATATATGTAATTCTCTTCTGGGAGACGCTAGAAAACAAGCTGTAAGCGCGATCCCTACCACCCCCACCCCTAAATGGTCTGGTGAGCTGTGGTTCACTCTAAATGTTTACAAACAGAGCCGGGTTTAGTGACGACTATTAGGGGCAGATAATTTAGTTTGAAACGATTTTAAACGTAGGGGGGAGGGGGGGGGGGTAACTAAGTGGAGTTTACTTTAACGGAGGGGAGGGGGAGGGGGGGGAGGGGGGGGAGGGGGGGGAGGGCGGGTGGGTTATCGTCCTTAACGAGCTACTTATAGTGTTTTAAAGAAATATTTTCAGTGTCAGCGTTGGTAGTGTCGAATTCACAAATTATGAATTACTGAAAAGTAGAAAAAACAACAACAACTAAATAGCAGCGTATGATATGCCGCGGGCCGGCTCGTTTACTTTAACTGTCCTCTGGCTGGATTCAATGTTTAACACACGACCAAAACCATCGACATCACATTTTTTTTCTTCACTTTTTCTATTTTTGATCTGCGAGCTGACGATTGACCAATGTCCATTTGCAGCACATTTTTCTGCAATTATTTCCCGCCGCCAGACGGCGCTGAGCACCTGCCGGGAATTCTGGGACGGCCCTAAACTACTTGATTGGCCGAGCATCTGTTAACACGTGCTAACCGAAGCAGACTCTAATGCAGAACATTGATTTCTCCACTCTAAAAATGGGGGGAAGAGCGTTTCGTGTAATTATGTTAATGTTTTTAATTACTTTGTTTATTTGCTGTTTGTTAAGAGGGACTTTAAAGCAGATTAATCATTCTATTTTAGGATTTTTTAAAACTTTTTTTTTAGATTTTTTTTTCTATTTAGAATTAGGTTTAATAGATTGAGTTCTAAATATAAACCGGTCAGTCAGATTTCGTGGTAACTATAATAGATGAAAATGAGAAAGAAAGGGATGTAGTATAATTAGTATAATGAGATAAATGTAAAAAGAAAAAGAGAGAAATGATATAAATGGGAAGAAATATAAAATCATTAAAAAAAAAACAAGGAAGAGAAAATTGGAAAGTAATGAAATGAAAAAAAAAACGGAAAGTAAAACGCTCGGGAAAAAACAGAAAGTAAAATAATCGAAAAAAAAAAACAGAAATAAAAACAACGAAAAAATAAAACATTCGATAAAAAAGGAAAGTAAAATAATAATTTAAAAAATAACAGAAATAGAAACAATCGAAAAAACAAACAGAAAAAAAAAAAACAATAACAAAAAACTTGGGAAAGATCAAGAAACTGAAAAATTAATGAAAATGAAACGGAAAAAAACTTTGGAAAGCGAAGCACTAATGGCCCGTATAAATTATTTTTGTGCATACATGTTGCAATGTACAGTTTAAAAATAAATAAAATAAATAAAATAAATTTAACCATTCGGTTTCAACAGGTCGACGTTTAAATAGTTTCAAACTCGGTTTGTGAAACAAAGTCTGTCTTCCAATATTTCTCTGTTTAATGTGTTAACCGGCTCATGGGGTTACTCAGCTAAATTCAGGACTGGCATTGTCTTGTTCAAGCCACAGTAATCATCGTGTCAGATTGACTGTAAACGGTCAGTGCCGGACCCCCGGGCTGGGTCCCCTATCACACTTGTGCATATGTCCACACCCAAATAATCCCCTGGGGGTGGGGGGAGCATCGGACAGGAAACTCACTTGCTAATGACGACACGTACAACTTACTTAATGTGGGTTTTTTTTCCCTTCACAAATAGAAAAAAAAATGACGTCATAGATCGGTACTGTCTAACCGCCGGGTCACGTATCTAAAGTTACGTCATTATATTATCATCTGCAACCCCCGCCCCCCCCCCCCCCCTTTTTTTATTACTATTCGCGTATCGTCGCAAGAACTCGGCCGAGTAATTCAATTTTATTATTTTATTGTTGTCATGTAAATTCGAATGAGTTAATGCAAATACGTGCACGAATGACAGGCATGTTCCGCGGTGACACCTCGGCCATTTTTTTTACAACACTTTTTTTTATCGTCTCGGAAAAATCTGGCCAGGTATTATAACCATAACCGGAAGTGGGTCAAACACGGACGGGAGGGGCGGATGATTCCGTTCAAAAAAGAGGGCTGCGATTCCAGCCGAATAAAACGCGGCTTTAGAAGTGTCGGCAACTTAGCAGGGGAGACAATCACGTAATGAAGTGGGGTCGTTTAGCTCCCTTCGCAGGCGCGGCGTCCGATAGATGGCAGCACACGCGAGGCACGCGTTGTCGGTACGGCTATGAAAGAACCCCTGGCCAAATACTTGGTCAACGTGCTCAATAAAGGTGACCAAATAGACCTCGCTACACGGGGGTCGGCGGCTGACAAAAACAAAACATAATTTATTTTATGGTCAGCTACATAAATGTTTTTTTTTTTTTTTTTTTTTTAGTGCGCAAAGGTGTGGCTAGTGCTTTTTTTGTGTGTTTCTAACGGGTGGACTGGCAGAAGCTCGAGAAATTTTTAAAGCCCCCCCCCCCCCCCTCTACCCCCCCCCCCCCCCCCTCCCTCCCCCAAATCTAGATTTGAATTTCTTCAATGTGCATTTTTACTCCATCAAAGTCTTAATTTTTCGCCTTTTTTAAGCATCGTTAAATAATTAAGTGAAAAGCGCGAAACATTTTATTGTTTTATGACATAATGCCCTCACCCCCCTTCCACACACACACTATATTTACTACGCCTATGTCTGTGATAAGCTAAACGCTCTAAAATAGTTATGAAAAAAAACTTTAATATATGATGCGTCTAATCAAAACAAAAAAAAAAGTAATCTTAAGCTAGCTTAAAAAGGCACCGTGGTTTACTAATGCCAAAAAAACATAGCATGCATAGTAAGTTACGTGAAATACCATTTTACTATGTAATACATTTTAAAACAAACCAACCAACTTCTAAACGAAAAGCTACTGAACATGACAGAAGCCTTTGGAGATATCCAAATCCACGCATCTAATCTGATGCGTTAATCAGTGGCCGATGCTTAATTAATTAAGTTTAGCAGGAATACTACACAGCTATAAATAGCTTTCAAAATATGTTTAATCCGAAGTCAACTGTTACCGGATAGTCGAAAATTAAATTAACATTTTGAAATTTTTTTTTAAATGAGACGGGTCAGAGAGGGTAGTGAAAAGTTTTGTAACATAACGAGTTATGGGATATTGTTCATGGATTAAGGTATGAGATTTTATTCATGGATTAGGGTATGGCATATTGTTCATAGATTAAGGTATGGGATATTGTTATGGATTTGATTATGATTAAATTCCATTCTTTTGGGCTATACCAACAACACACGTGTCACTAAAATATTGATCCCCGATCTAATTACAGCTAATCCCAGTTAATCTCAGACAAAACAAATTACCTACCGCGGGTCATGATACTATAAGCATCTCTAAAATAATTACCTAGGTCATCCAAATGCTAACTGTAGACAAATCAAATAACCAAACTAATTACCGAGCATGTGCCAACTTTAGTCAAAACTCGACACGATATAGATCACATCCAATTAAAAATTTAAACTGGGTGCTGGTATTAGAACAAGCCAGACACATGCACCGATATTTGCCTCGATAGAGTCTCGAGCTATGACTGATAGACAGGGGGGAAAAAACGAAAAAATATGAGCCGAAGATTGGCGTCATTACAGTGTTTACTTGGGAATGATTTGGAGCGTGAAGTCTTTAAAAAACTACGACTTGCCTGTGTGACGGAATAATTATAGATAAGTGGGAGAGCACCGTCAACAAAGGCTCTCAACACTTTGTAATCTTGTGTACGTAATATGTCGTCATACTTTCCTAGATCTACAAGACACATTTTTATGTAGGGTAATGTGTCGTGATAATTGATAGAGACAAGACATTCTTATGCAGGCAGTGGCGTCGAGAGGTCGGGTGTCACCCCCCCTCTCCCAGAAAAAAACCTATGTTACACACACATACACACACACACACACACATATATATATATATATATATATATATATATATATATATATATATATATATATATATATATATATATATATATAAAGGAATGTGTCTTGTCATGTCTGTTGGCTACTTAATGTGTCTTTGTTGTTGTTGCTTTAGTGTGGTGTTCGTAGACCTCTTGGTGCTACCTTCCCATGCTACCACCGTGTGCTACCTTCTCATGCTACCAGCGTGTGCTACCTTCTAATGCTACCATCGTGTGCTACCTTCTAATGCTACCATCGTGTGCTACCTTCTAATGCTACCATCGTGTGCTACCTTCCCATGCTAGCATCGTGTGCTACCTTCTAATGCTACCATCGTATGCTACCTTCTAATGCTACCATCGTGTGCTACCTTCTAATGCTACCATCGTGTGCTACCTTCTAATGCTACCATCGTGTGCTACCTTCCCATGCTAGCATCGTGTGCTACCTTCTAATGCTACCATCGTATGCTACCTTCTAATGCTACCATCGTATGCTACCTTCTAATGCTACCATCGTGTGCTACCTTCTAATGCTACCATCGTGTGCTACCTTCTAATGCTACCATCGTGTGCTACCTTCCCATGCTAGCATCGTGTGCTACCTTCTAATGCTACCATCGTATGCTACCTTCTAATGCTACCATCGTGTGCTACCTTCTAATGCTACCATCGTGTGCTACCTTCTAATGCTACCATCGTGTGCTACCTTCCCATGCTACCACCGTGTGCTACCTTCCCATGCTACCATCGTGTGCTACCTTCTCATGCTACCATCGTGTGCTACCTTCTAATGCTACCATCGTGTGCTACCTTCTAATGCTACCATCGAATGTCGCCTCAGTGCTACCTCCCTCTAATGCTCCGTACCTGCTTAGCTCTCCTGTTATTTTTTAATGCTACGTAAAACACACAATTTAAAACAAATGTCCAGTGTTATTGAAACGGTCCATAACACATAGAGAGTTTCTTCCAGGTATCTCTTCGAACGAAAAGGAATTGATATAGTAAATATATACTTTTAGACAGTCTCCGCCAACCCCTCACCCGGAAATGTAATTACCCTGCCCCCCCCCCCCCCCCCCCCCACCCCTGAGAAAAAAAGTCTGGAAGAAACACTGACCATATACCACCCACAACTATTTTTTTCGGCAACTTTAAACCACCCGTTAATCAATTATATTGTGGCTTTAGCTAATTCACAAAACCCGACACTAAGTCCCCCCCCTCCCCCAAAACCCAACCAAACCACCTCCACCCACAGCCCCCCCCCCCCCCCAACCCATCCAACTCACCTCCACCCATAACTCCTTTATCTTACAGATCGATTCCAAATTTGTCCGGCGTCCTAATTGTCCACAGTTCAAATCACAGCCAATAACCTTAGCCCCCCCCCCCCTCCCTCATCTCCACAAACCCCCACCCCCATCTACTTCCTACCCCCCCCCCCCCCCCCCACCACCCCCCTCCTTCGGTCTTTAAGCAAACACCGTGTGTGGTCAGATCGAAGTCCGATCACAAGATCGAACCCGCGCCCGGAAGATTCACTTGAGCCCCTGCCGTACAAGCAGCCGTGAGTAAACACCGCATGGAACCGGCAACCGGCAGTAAATTTCACGGTCCTTCGTGTGTCACTTGGTCCCGGTCCGTTACTCACATTGCCGGCAATTCCCGGCCTTAACCGGCAGATCAAGGACGCAGGTCTCAAAGCGCCCTCTGGCAAAAATAGTGATCGACAAACGATGTTCGGTGGACGAGACCCTTTTTCCGGCTATTCGGAGCACGGTTCGATATTCGGAGATGACGCGCTCTGTGCAATCAACGCGGTGGTCATTAATTAAACAATTAACCCCCGGATGATAGGTTGGCCTGAAAATACACTGCGTGGGTTGGTGTGATCCTCGCAGGACGCGAAAGTGATGTCAATGTTTTATTTCACTGATGCATTCTGCGTTAAGACGTGGCCAAGATACATGGTCGCATTCCTCAGTACTAAGGCCACACTCCTTAGTATACATGGCCACATTCCTTAGTATACATGGCCACATTCCTTAGTATACATGGCCACATTCCTTAGTATACATGGCCACATTCCTTAGTATACATGGCCACATTCTTTAGTATACATGGCCACATTCCTTAGTATACATGGCCACATTCCTTAGTATACATGGCCACATTCCTTAGTATACATGGCCACATTCCTTAGTATACATGGCCACATTCCTTAGTATACATGGCCACATTCCTTAGTATACATGGCCACATTCCTTAGTATACATGGCCACATTCCTTAGTATACATGGCCACATTCCTTAGTATACATGGCCACATTCCTTAGTATACATGGCCACATTCCTTAGTATACATGGCCACATTCCTTAGTATACATGGCCACATTCCTTAGTATACATGGCCACATTCCCTAGTTCACATGGACGCATTCCCCAGTACACAAGGTCGCATCCCCAGCAAAATGCCGTATTTCCCAGCAAAATGAAGCATTGCCTAACACAAAGTCTTATTCCCCAGTACAAGGCCACATTCCCGTATACCCTAGTAAAATACCGCATTCTCCCTTTATAAAATGCCACATTCCCTAACACAAGGGCGTACTACCTAGCGCAAGACAACATTCCCCAGTACAAGGTAGTATTCCCTAATACAAGGTCACATTCCCTAGCACAAGGCCGAATTCCCTAGTAAAATGCCACATTCCCGTATACCCTAGTAAAATACCGCATTCTCCCTTTATAAAATGCCACATTCCCTAACACAAGGGCGTATTACCTAGCGCAAGACAACATTCCCCAGTACAAGGTAGTATTCCCTAATACAAGGTCACATTCCCTAGCACAAGGCCGAATTCCCTAGTAAAATGCCACATTCCCCAGTACAACGTCGTATTCCCTAATACAAGGTCGCATTCCCCAGCACACAATACCGTACTCCGCCTTCCTCTAAAAAGGTGGCTCTACTTCCAAGTAATTTATCGCCAGATTTCCCTGCATAATATGTATCAAAGCCATACCTTTAAGCATACAAGCAAAGCCGACTTTCCACGGCATACAAGACCATTCCCTACTCCAACATACAACATCATTCCCCCACAGACAACACAACATCATGCTATCTAACAAACCAGCACACCCCAACAAAACCATAAAGTACGTGTGCATTTTTCTGCGCACCTCAAAAACGCACCGGAAGTCAGTCACAAACAGGAAGTCTTACATTAAAAAACAACAACCGTAGATCAGACGATAAAAATAGAATTTAAATAGTATTTTCCCCCATGCGCGGTAACTCTGAACGACAGGAAATGTTTTTTAATTGACGGCTTTCTCTCCCCGCTCCTAGCAGGCCGCCGTCAAGAGATTTTAATTGCAGGTCGAAGTTGTCATGTTCAGTGGCACATTCAGGGTGTCAAGTTGGATGGGACAGTGGGACAGGCTCTCTAACTGGGGTGGAGGTGGGGGGGGGGGGGGGAGATGTGTGGGCGAGTTGCATTATTGTTAAATGTAGAGTAATGTCGAGTGCTTAATTTGTCCGAGCGTCACTCCGATCATAATATTATCACCCTAATTTATTTAAGAATATATATATATATATATATATATATATATATATCTATATATATATATATATATATATATATATATATATATATATATATATATATATATATATATATATATATATATATATATATATATATATATAAAGTAAAGTTTCCCTTTCAAACCTGACGGTCTATGGGGCAGGTGAAGTAGAGTTCACTTGTTTCTGTGACCTCGGCATATGAAGAGATAGTGTGGTCAGCACTATGCCCAGCCGCCTTTACTTTCCCCAACGTGAGTTAGGTACCCATCAGAGTTGGGTGGGCTCAGGGACGGTCATATATATATATATATATATATATATATATATATATATATATATATATATATATATATATATATAGTCTCTGTTTTTTAAGCTGGGTTCAAACGAACCCCAGGGGTTCAATGAGTCAGTCTGAGCTTCTGAGGAGGTCAAGACACACACCCGATTCATACGATTCACTAATGTCAGTATATAACTATTTAGAAGGGTTCGGTGGATGCGCACTTAAACTGGTGGGGTTCGGTACTTCCCAAAAGGTTAAGAACCATATATATATATATATATATATATATATATATATATATATATATATATATATATATATATATATATATATATATATATATATATATATGTGTGTGTGCGTGATTGTGTTTGTATGGGTGTGTGTGTGTGTGAGAGAGAGAGTGAGAGGGAGGGAGAGAGAACGATTTCTACATCAAAGTATAGGCCACAGCTTTTTATACATGGAAGGATATTGAAATGTGTCCCTGTTTCAGTAGGTTCTATGTTATAACAACAAAACTAAAGACTGTTATCGTCGATTTCTCATCCCTTCAAGTAAACCCGCCTGATAGGCCTACCACGCATGCGATAACCTGCATCAAGTATCAACCTCGCTACCACCCAATGCTCAGAGCCGAACGTTACCAAGATTGGTATGCACCACGTGATATCAAAACAACCAATCACAACCGTCGCGGAGTCGGTTTCCGGCACGAGATTCAAATATTCCTCAAGACACGGTTCCGGAGCTGGTGCCTCCTAAAACAACTTCAAACGGACCGGGGGAGGCAAACACACCAAAAGAGAAGCTGGCTCTGGAGTCGGTACCCAAGTTTATGTAGATTGGCTAGCCGGTCTTCCTGTCTGTCTATTCGACAGGCTTTCGTTTACCTACTTGCTGATTCATTTATCAATAGAAAGTGGTGGTGTTATACCCTCGTTGAATTGAAGTTAAAAACGAAGTCCAAGAGAAAAGATGAAGTGTGTGTGTGTGTGGGGGGGGGGGGGGGAATAGTTACTCGAATAGTTAAGTCTATTTTCACATCGGCCAATTTGAATTATTCAGACCCGCTCTTTAGTGATGGGTGTTCATAAAATATACTACATGTAATATTCCACTCTCTGCGTCTAATACAAATGTAGATGTCTATAAGTATTATAAGAAGACAGATTTTGTTCGAGTATTGATAGTCTAGTATAGTCAAATAGTCAAATATAGTCAAACTTTCAAACGGTTAGAGAAATTGAGTAAAATCAAAAACTCTAAATGTCAAGATTTATCAAAGTTAAAAAAAAATGTTTTTCTTTCTTTTTCGTTTTTTTTTTTTTTTTTTTTTTTTCTGTAATGTTGAACTGTATTTCCTCCAACACAATTAAGTATTACGTGACAAAATGTTATGCAAAATATAGGTCGTTGACTCCGATTTCAGCCAGCTTTTCTTTTTAGATTTGCTTTCATAGCCTTAGTCCAACCAAGAACAAACTACAAGGCAGCAGTTGTTTGATTTTGGAGTTGTCTCTCCTAGAAGAGTGGCTGTCCCCAGCTATCGAGCCTCATCTATCCTGGGGTTCGAACTCGGGACGTTCCTGTTAAGCAGTCATGAGGTTCGCATTGTTGATAGAAAAATAAGCAAAAAGTTTTTCTTTAAAAGGAAAACCTTATGAAATTTACATTGTTTTGTTAACAGGATAACCCTGATTTTTTATTTTAAATTGAATAATATTTTGGTTTTTAAGTAAAATAAAACAAACAACAACTTGTACTAGTTGCAGTGGCGTCTCTAGATTGGGTGTCACCCGGTGCGGCACTTCGTGGTGTCACCCCTCCCTCCCCCATATATATATATATATATATATATATATATATATATATATATATATATATATATATATATATATATATATATATATATATATATATATATATATATATATATATATATAATTTAATAAATCATTTATGGAACTAGCAACACGCATTTTTCTTCCGTACATTTCGCAATTTTGCAATGATGTCACCCACTTAATGGTGTCACCCGGTGCGGTCTGCACCCCCCGCCCTGCCTTCGCTACGCCTCTGACTAGTTGTATAACTAGTGACAAGATCTTAGATCCAGAAAGAGTCAAGAAACAGACACGACAGAGGTCAAAAAAACACGGAACACAATGCCAGAGTTTCCGTCCTTGTCACCATTGATCAGACGACACAAAAAAAAAACATACCGACGACAAATAGCACAAAAGTTACAGCAGACGGCAGTGACAGAAAGAAGCAGAGTTATGGCAGACGGCAACGGCTTATAGGGCAGGCGATGATGAAAGATGGCGGGAAGACGAGCTTTGACACTGCTAATACCAACTCTATCCCATAATGCCTCAAGTCCTTCCGATATTGGGGGCGGTCAGAG